>NC_054497.1:13785732-13880732 GCF_017639515.1 Carcharodon carcharias
TGTCTCATCAACAGCTGCTGAAGGTGCCAAGACAGGTACCCTCAGGCAGACACCCCTCCAGCTGTGTATACTTGGCGACCTGTTTCCTTTTGCTGTTAACTTTGCAATTACATCAGAAATACAGCACAGTAACAGGCCATTCAGCCCTTCCGGTCAATGCTGCGGTTTATGGTCCACGTGAGCCTGTATCCACTCTCCTCATCGCATCCTGTCAACCTATACTTCAACTCCTTTCTCCCTAGTGTTTATCCAGCTTCCCCTTAAATGTATCTAAACTTACTCACCTCAACCACTGCCTGTGGTAGTGGGTTCCACATTCTCACCACTCTCTGGTTAAAGTAGTTTCTCCCGAATTCCCATGGAATTTTTTGGTGACCACCTTATATTGATGGTCCCTAGTTTTGCTCATCCTGTTATTAAGTGGAAACATCCTCTCTGTTTATCCGATTCCCTTTTCAATTTTAAAGATCTCGATTAGGTCATGTTCCCCCCCACTCCTCCCCCCCACCCCCCCGGCCTTCTCTGTCCGAGAGAAAAGACATCCAGTCTGTTCATCCTTTCCTGAGTAGAATAACCAGCTCACATTTTTGGTATTGTCCTTGTAAAACCTTATTTTTCTTTGCACCCTCCCCAGTGCCTCTATAACCTCCTCATTTTCTTTTGATTCGCTCTCAGAATTTCCAGGCAAGACCAGAACTCATTACCCATCCTAACTTGCCCTTGAGAAGGTGGTGGTGAGCTGCCTTCATGAGCCACTGTAGTATGTGTGCTGGAGGTCCACCCACAGCGCTGTTCCAGAGGACCTTCCAGGATTTGGACCCAGTGATGATGAACGAACAGCCAATGAACGTCCAAGGCAAGATAGGGTGCGAGCCGGAGGTGGTGGTTGCTCCCTGTGCACCTGCTGCCTTTTCCCACTGAAAATAAAGACTTGCATTTATATAGCACCCTTCACGACCACTGGGCACCCCAAAAGCACTTTGCCGCCAATGAAGTGCGGTCACTGTTGCAATGCAGGAAACGCGGCAGCCGATTTGCACACAGCAAGATCCCACAAACAGCACTGACTGGATATTGCGCTTTTGTGATGTTGATTTATAATGGGATCAGAAAGTTCTAGAAACATTCAGCATCCGCGGAGAGAGGAACACAGCGGCAACGTTTCAGGTCGATGACCTTTCGTCAGAGAAGTTGTTGGAAATGTAGAGAGGGGGAGCTAGAATGAGGGGAAAAAGCCTGTGATTGGGTGAAGGCCTGATTACTACAACAACAACTTACATTCACATAGCACATTAAACAGAGTAAAACATCCCAAAGTGCTTTGAAGGGGTATTATCGGACGAAATTTGACCCAGAGCCGCACGGGAGATAATAGAACGGGTGACTGAAAGTTTAGTCAAAGAAGGAGACCTTCTGGAACATCTTAAAGGAGGCGAGAGGGGTTTGGGGTGGGGAGGGCGGGCAGGGGGGAGTTCCAGGACTTAGGGGCCGAGACAGCTGAAGTTGGAGTGATGGAAATCGGGGAGGGGGGGGATGCACACTGGACGCCAGAATTGGAGGGTAACAGAGGTGTAGGAGTTATAGAGATTAAATGTCAAAGGGGATGATGGTGCAGGGCAAAAGGGGGCGGTAATGAAATAAGTAAAGAAACAATAGATGACACAGGGGAGGTGTACACAGCAGCAGCTACAGCCTGAAGAGGGCCGGATGTGATCTGAGCTCCATGTTGATGTTTGAAGGTTGCAAAATGCTTGGCTGAAAGAGGATTGGATGAAGCAGTTTCACTGGTAACTTTCAAAAGGGAATTGGATAAAGACTTGAAGGGGAAACATTTTTTAAGTGCCGTGGGGATTGAGCGGAAAGGACGGAACCGATTGGGTTAGCTTTTCGAAAGGAGCCAACACAGGCACGATGGGCTGAGCGATGATTGAATGATGAGCGCCTCCTCATTCTACCAGGAGCTGTTCCACAAAGCGAGAGATAGTGGCCGGGGGTTGGGGGGGGTTGCGGGGGTGGGGGGGAAACCCTATTAACGGCTGCTCTCCTTCTCTCCCTCAGGTAGGTTCGTTCTTCATGATTAACCTCTGCTTGGTTGTCATAGCGACGCAGTTCTCGGAGACGAAGCAGCGGGAACACCAGCTGATGCAGGAGCAGCGGGCGTTGTACCTCTCGTCCAGCACGGTGGCCAGCTTCACCGAGCCGGGCGACTGCTACGAGGAGATCTTCCAGTACGTGTGCCACATCCTGCGCAAGGCCAAGCGCCGCACGGTGGGACTCTACGCCAGCTTCCACGCCCGTCGTCACGGCGACCGAGGGGCTTCCGGTCTCAGCGCCTGCCGGGAGGAGTGCGGTAGGTGATTGGCCGGGGAGGGGGAAAGTTATTTCATATCTAAACCCAGAATGCGAAGACCCATCCGTCTGGTGGCCGAGAGACTTCTTTAGTTGAACACCGAACTTTATCTACAGAGCCGCTGGATGAGCTGCAGGCCTCTAGCTAGGCCCCAATACGCCCTCCAGACACGGAAAACTCCGCCCCTTATAAACTCCACCCCCCCCCCCCCCATGCTCGGTGCTGATTGGCTGCTCTGACCACGTGACCCTTACTCAGTTAAGGCCGGCCTTACAACAGCCATCGCTGCATCCCCACCCACCCACCCCCCCGACCCCTTTAATCCCTTGTTTTACATTCCTTATTTACGGAGATTACTGTACAGGAAACGACGATCAAAAGCCTCAGAAATAACCACGCCGGCGCTTTGGATAATTGGTCAGCTGCATCCCAGTTCAAACCGGGGAATCTTGTGGACGCTCTGACGATATCCCCTCGACCTTCCTCCTTCTGTAGGGCCTGGAATGGGCGTCTCTGCAGCTGCTTTGATTCCGAACTCCACCCTCCAACGGACCACAGAGCCTTTGATTTCTATTCAATTTATTGTTCAGCTGCACCCCCCCAACCCCCTCCCCCCCCCCACCTCGAAGCCAGTGGTTATAATCTCAACCTGCCCTGGCTCAACGTTGGTGGTGGGGGTCATCTTGTTTCTCCTTTTGCGGGACGCTCTCTTGCTCAATCCAGCCCGCAGCCTGGTCCCTCGCCCTTCTCGCCGGAGCTAATCCACCGTTGGCCCTCCCGACGGCGCTGCCCCTCTCACAGGACCGACCGACAGGCAGGCCTTCACTGTCACGAGGGGCCTGTCCGCTTACCGGCTCTTTCCCCGAGCACTCGCTCGCCCCTTCTTTCCTTCCCCGATTCAAGGCTGAATTTCCAACACTCTCCGACGCTACGGTCGCTGTGACCTGACCAAAACGTCGAGCGTTGTCTCGTGCCATGTCGCCCAATCGAAGGCTGTTCACCGTGTCGTACCTGTGCTTAATTCTGCTGCAGCCTGCCTGACCACCGCTGACCACCATGTCGTGTTATTTTAATGATATAATACCTCGGATTTATTTACTGCACGAGACACGAGGCACCAATCACCCAAAAGGGATCGGGTAACACCTTGTAGATTCCTTTATTTAGACTAAATCAGGAGATCAGTTGTACGCAGGCAAAAAGCTTAAAGACATCAAAGCAAAAATGAAACTAAGACTGGATCACATGACACATTTCCCTTCCGGTGATGTCATGCTGATATCCCTTAAAGACATATCACAACACCTGGCAGGCAAGCTGTGCAAAGCAAAGCTCCCAGAAAAGGCAATGATACAAATTTGTCTGTTCTTCAGTGAAGTTAGTCGAGGGATTTGCCGGCCCCAGGACATAGCTCCTTTATTGTTCTTCAAAACAGTGGTTGTGTGATCATTTACATCCATGTCAGGGGGTAGAGGGTGTCTCATTCCCTCAGTACTCCTCCTCTGACAGTTCAGTACTCCCTCATAACTCCTCATTGAATAGTGCAGCACTCCGTCGGTACTGCTACTCTGACAGGGCGGCGCTCCCTCAGCACTGACCCTCCAACAGTGCGGCGCTCCCTCAGCACTGACCCTCCAACAGTGCTGCGCTCCCTCAGCACTGACCCTCCAACAGCACGGCACTCCCTCAGCGCGGACCCTCTGACAGTGCGGCGCTCCCTCAGCACGGACCCTCCGACAGTGCGGCGCTGCCTCAGCGCTGATGCTCTGACAGCGTAGGACTCCCTCAGCGCTTACACTCTGACAGTGTGGGACTCCGTCAATGCTGACCCTCAACAGTGCGGCACTCCCTCAGCGCTGATGCTCAACAACACTGTGCTCCCTCAGCGCTGACCCTCCGACAGTGCGGCGCTGCCTCAGCGCTGACACTCTGACAGTGTGGGACTCCCTCAGCGCTGACACTCTGACAGCGTGGGACTCCCTCAGCGCTGACCCTCGACAGTGCTGCACTCCCTCAGCGCTGACACTCAACAACACCGTGCTCCCTCAACGCTGACCCTCGACAGCACTGTGCTCCCTCAGCGCTGACCCTCAACTGTGCGGCACTCCCTCAGCGCTGATGCTCAACAACACCGTGCTCCCTCAGCACTGACTCTCAACAGTGCGCACTCCCTCAGCGCTGCACTGGGAGTGCCAACCTGGATTTTTTCTCAAGTCTCTTAAGAGAGGGCATGGAACCTAGGGCCTTCTGACTTAGAGAGAGTGCTACCCACTGAACCATGGTTGACCTCACATGAAGCAACTTATCACTAAATAATCAGGAAACTCTCCTGCTAAATTTCTAAGCCACAGATTGGAGCTGTCCGTCAGGAGAGCGTTGTATAGAAATATCCTAGTTTCAGCAAACAACTCAACTATTCATTGTCTTTTTCTACTAATGTCTTTTTCAAATAACAAACCATAGCATAGTTATGTAGTGCAACATTTTCAAGCGATGAATCTCTTGTGTAGAACTGAGTTGAATCGTCAGTAAAGGCCAGGATTGCTACAGGTTCAGCTCTTGCAAGTTTAGCCAAGGTGAATGTGAAATGAATAATGTGTTTGTATCAAATGCCTCAGTTGAAATTGTGACTCATTTCATATAAACTCACACTGTACGATCTCAGCGATCTAAAGGCACTGAGGGAGCGCTGTGCTGTCGGAGGGTCAGTGCTGAGGGAGTGCTACACTGTCGGAGGGTCAGTGCTGAGGGAGTGCTACACTGTCAGAGGGTCAACACCGAGGGAGCACCGCGCTGTGGAAGGGTCAGCACTGAGGGAGCACCACGCTGTGGGAGGGTCAGCACTGAGGGAACACTGCGCTGTGGGAGGGTCAGCACTGAGGGAACACCGCGGTGTCGGAGTGTCAGCACTGAGGGAACACCGCACTGTCGAAGTGTCAGCACTGAGGGAACACCGCGCTGTGGGAGGGTCAGCACTGAGGGAGCACCGCGCTGTCGGAGGGTCAGCACTGAGGGAACACCGCGCTGTGGGAGGGTCAGCACTGAGGGAGCACCACACTGTCGGAGGGGCAGCACTGAGGGAACACCGCGCTATGGGAGGGTCAGCACTGAGGGAACACCACGCTGTGGGAGGGTCAGCACTGAGGGAACACCGCGCTGTGGGAGGGTCAGCACTGAGGGAACACCGTGCTGTCGGAGGGTCAGCACTGAGGGAACACCGCACTGTCGGAGGGTCAGCACTGAGGGAGCACCGCGCTGTCGAAGGGTCAGCACTGAGGGAGCACCGCGCTGTCGGAGGGTCAGCACTGAGGGAACACCGCGCTGTCGGAAGGTCAGCACTGAGGGAGCACCGCGATGTCAGAGGGTCAGCACTGAGGGAGCACCGCGCTTTCGGAGGGTTAGCACTGAGGGAACACCGCACTGTCGGAGGGTCAGCACTGAGGGAGCACCGTGCTGTCGGAGTGTCAGCACTGAGGGAACACCATGCTGTGGGAGGGTCAGCACTGAGGGAGCACCGCGCTGTGGGAGGGTCAGCACTGAGGGAGCACCGCGCTTTCGGAGGGTCAGCACTGAGGGAACACTGCGCTGTGGGAGGGTCAGCACTGAGGGAACACCGCGCTGTAGGAGGGTCAGCAGTGAGGGAACACCGCACTGTCGGAGGGTCAGCACTGAGGGAGCACCACGCTGTCGGAGGGTCAGCACTGAGGGAACACCGCACTGTCGGAGGGTCAGCACTGAGGGAGCACCGCGCTGTGGGAGTGTCAGCACTGAGGAGCACCGCGCTGTGGGAGGGTCAGCACTGAGGGAACACCGCGCTGTGGGAGGGTCAGCACTGAGGGAGCACCGCGCTGTCGGAGGGTCAGCACTGAGGGAACACCGCGCTGTGGGAGGGTCAGCACTGAGGGAACACCGCGCTGTGGGAGGGTCAGCACTGAGGGAACACCGCGCTGTCGGAGTGTCAGCACTGAGGGAACACCGCGCTATGGGAGGGTCAGCACTGAGGGAACACCGCACTGTCGGAGGGTCAGCACTGAGGGAACACCGACTGTCGGAGGGTCAGCACTGAAGGAACACTGCATTGTCGGAGATTCAGAAATTCAGAAAGCAAAGTGAAGATGGCTAGCAGCAGAGCACAACCAACATTGTGAGGAACAGAAAGTTAGTTAGTGAATAGTGACTGAACTAATATCAAACTTAGCTTTTGAAAGCCATTTAATTGGAGGACAGAGGGAAGGGAAGACTGAATGAGACAGAGAGAGAGTGGCACAGAGTGAGGAAGAGATAGATTGGAGAATTTTTTTACATAGTAGATTATGATGACCTGGAACACACTGCCTGCCTGAAAGGACAGTGGAAGCAGATTCAATAATAACCTGTAAGAGAAAATTGGATAAATGCTTGAAAATGAAAAATTTGCAGGATTATGCGTAAAGAACAGGTGCAGTGGAAGTTATTGGATAGCTCTTTCAAAGAGCTGGCACAGGCACAATGGGCTGAATGGTCTTCTCCTCTGCTGTAAGATTCTATGATCCTAAAGAGTTACGAGTGCATAAGGGCTACACCAGGTGAATTTCCTCACTTTCTGCTACCAAAACTAACAAACTTCCTCAAAAGTTACGAGACGAAGCCCAAGGAAACTGAGCCTCATAAAGGATCGGACTGCCACTTCCTTAATTTTACTCACACTGCCTCATCCATCAGACACAGCGTAAAATGCTTCACACATGGGGCTTGACCTTTGATGTGCTGTCAATGTTGTGAAGTTAATTCATCTCAACTTCCCTTTCATCCCAATGTATCTTGAGCCCCAGAGTAATTGTCTCCACACTCCAGACTGAGAGACCACGCCAGGTAAATCTTTCTCTCTCTCTTGTACTGAGAGTCCTCCTGATATCAGGAGGACATAAGAAGTAAGAGTAGGTGTAGACCATACAGCCTCTCAAGGCTGCTCTGTCAAATGACCGAACCTGTCCTTCTGCCTCCCACCTGCTTCCCATATCCTGTGTGATTCCCTCAGAGAGTCCAAAATCTATCTGAACCCTAAATATACTCTATGATGAGTATTATAGATCTTTAATTTGACTCCCGAATTCCATTTGCGTCTCCCCTAGCTTACTTAGATGTGCTAACCTGTATTTACTTAATCTGCCAATGCCTTACCCACCTTATTGTGGCTGCCCCTAAACCACCCCTGTTGATTTGGGATGCAGCGTCTCTAGCAAGACTGGCATTTATTGCCAACCCCCAGTTGCCCTGAGGAACCGCTTCAGTCCATGAGTGATTTGGGACAACCGAACGGTTTGCTAGGGCCACTTCAGAGGGCAGTTAAGAGTCAACCGCATTGATGTGGGCCAGGAGTCACATGTGGAGCAGGGGGCATTCTCCCCGGTGCCCTGATCAATATTTATCCCTCGACCAACATTGCAGCAACAGATTACCTGGTCACTGTCACATTATTGCTTGTGGGATCTTACTGTGCGCACATTGGCTGCCACTTTTCCTGCACTACAACAGTGACGACACTTCAGAAGTATTTTTCGGGCTGTTAGGTGCTTTGAGATGTCCCGAGGTGGTGAAAGGTGCTATAGAAGTGCAAGTTCTTTTGTTTTGAAGGAACAGGGAATAAAACTGAAGTTGATTCTGATCTGGGCGTGAGTGAGAGCACTGATTCATCCTGGCCTTAACATCTTTTATCTCCAACATATTCCTGTGCATTGCTTCCCCTTCTTCACGACTACTGTCTGCTTCTTTCCAGGGCACTACCACGTGACAGAGAATCTGGAGTACACACCACAGGCTATCGTCCGGCCCATTGCCCTGACCTTGACCTCTGACCCAAGCCACTGCCCACAATGCAACAGCGTTGACCTGACCCCAGGAGGCAAAGCCTCGGATCTGGTCAATGCCGAGGTGGGAGAGGCTGGTAAGGCAGAGTTGGACAAAGAGGCAGAGACGGAAACAAAGGGGAGAGGGGGCTCGGAAGGGCAGATGAGGTGGTGCATCAAATTGTGGAGCAACGTGCGTGGCAAGCTGACGAGCATCGTGGAAAGCAAATATTTCAACCGGGGCATCATGATGGCAATCCTAATCAACACCATTAGCATGGGGATCGAGCACCATGAGCAGGTACGACTTTAATGACATGTCTCGCTAGGGCTGCTGTTTAATTAAAACTTGAAATGATTTAGTGAAGCTACGAAACGCATCCAGCTGTTACTGTGAGTGAGCTCATTGCCAATGAGCTGCAGGTGGGAGAGGCAGGTGTGATACCTGAGGAGGAATCTCTTCTCCAAGACAGTCCCCGAGGGGAAATAAAGGCAACTCTGAAGGTCGGGCATGTGTTGGCGCTAATTTATGCGTGGAATATGCCGGGCATTCCACTCCGTGACTTTGCCAATAGGATTGGGAAAGAAGATGAAGCTATAGCCTCGTCAATCTTAGAAAAGATCGAACCCACGGTGTTACTGAGAAACTCAGTTACTGATCGCCCTCAGTGCTGCTATAATGGTTGCATGTTTACAAGGAAAGATAGAAAGAACATGCATTTACATTGCCCCTCAGCACATTCCAAACTGCTTCACAACCCATGAAGCATATTATTTGAAGTATATTCACTGTTGTAATGTAGGAAACAAAGCAGTCAACTTGCGCACAGCAGGATCCCTCAAGCAGTCATGAGACAATGACCAGAGCATTATTTTTGAACGGCATTGGATGAGGGATAGATATTGGTCAGGACACCAGAGCACTACCTCGTGACAGACAATCTGGAGTATAAGCCACAGGCTATCATCCAGTCCATTGCCCTGACCTTGACCTCTGACCCAAGCCACTGCCCACAATGCAACAGTGTTGATCTGACCCCAGGAGCCAAAGCCTCAGATCTGGTCAATGCTGAGGCCGGAGAGGCTGGTGTCCAATAGTTTTGTCACTGACCTCCTCTCCTCTTGTAGACAAAGCCTGATCTTTGAATTGGGAGGCTGAATGAGAGTGTGCTGCAAGGGTTCCAAAGGAATCTATTAATTTGGGCTTCAGCTAATTCTAGTTTTTCTTTGTTCCTATTTCGCCCCTTGTCACCTCTTGTGGCCACTGCAACCAAGCTGGTCAAGGGGCAAACTGCCCCCAGACATCGGTTATTAGAATGAGGGTGGGGTCAAGGGTTAAAGGTGAACTCTTTTCACCCAGAGGATAGTAAACATTAACGTATTGGCCACTGGATCATTTAAGTCCACCTGAGAGAGCAGGCAGAGGCTCCACGTCTCATCCGAAAGATGGCACCGCTGACTGTGCAGCACTCTCTCAGTACTGGATGAGGTGCTCAAGTCTCTGGAGAGAGGTCTGTAACCCATGAAGCTCTTGGCTTAGAGACAAGAGTACTACCCGCTGAGCCTCGGCTCATCATTCCATTTGGCGATATACCTATTTGTAAATAGTGCATTTTCTGAAGCCCTTTATTCCTTGGCATTATGGCAGGATGGTAAAGGAGGGTAAATGAACCCAGAGGGATCGCTGATTGGTAATTTTGTATCATTGCTAGCACTCACCTTGGAACTCATGTCCCCTTTAAGCACGATCAATAAACTCACTATTCTGTTTATTCCTCAGACTTATATAATTTAGCTGTGAGTCATGCTGCCCCAGACTCCCTGGTGATAGAAACATCATGTCCAATAGTTCTGTCACTGACTTCCTCTCCCTCTTGTAGTCAAAGCCTGATCTTTGAATTGGGAGGCTAAATGAGAGGGTGCTGCAAGGGTTCCAAAGCTTCAGCTCACTAGCTTTTCTTTGTTGCTTTTTTGCCCCTCATCACCTCTTGTGGCCACTGCAACCAAACTGGTGGAGGGGCAATTTGCCCCCAGACATCGGTTATTGGAATGAGGGGAGCCTAGGGTTAAAGGTGAACTCTTTTCACCCAGAGAATAGTTTCCGGTACTGAGAAGCGTCATTGAAACCTACAGTTTAAGAGGCAATTTCTTGTATCTGTGCAAAGATCAAGGACCTGCAGCATCTAATAGCTTTCCTCCACTTGTTCTAGAAGGTTCTGTGTTCTCTCTAAACTGCTAATTTTGAAGCATTTGGGAGTAGGTTCACTTCCTCACTGTGAGCTGTTGTTGAGGCTATCCTAACACAAGTGTAACTGAGATCAGAAACTCACCGATGTACAACAGCTGGCCTGTGGCTCGCTGCTCCCTGATACCTGGAACTGTTTATAACGTACAGCATCCGCTTTAACCTCAGTAGGATCTCAAAGCCAAATGGGGTCTGCCTGTAAACAGGGACTCACAAAGATGGCTGGCCAGAAAAGCCTCTATTTCACAGATCTTCTTGGCAATTTTACATAGAATATGCAGAATCAGTTCATTCAACCCATCTAGTCTTTTCTGGCTTTTCTATTCCACATGAGTCTCCACCCTCTGCCCCATTTCAGCCTTTCAGCACATCTTTCTGTCCCCTTTTCTCTCATGAACTCATCTAGTTTCTCTGTTTAATGTTTAATGTTTAACCACTTCCTGTGATAGCAAGTCCCATATTCTAAACACTCCCTGTGTAAAGAGCGTTCTCCTTATTTTCATATTGGATTTATTAGCAACTGGTTTTTATTTAGGGCCACACGATTTTGATCTACCCACACTGTGGAAACATTCCCTTCACATCTATCCTTTCCAGCCCATCTAACATTTTAAAGATCCCTGTCAAGTCTCCGCTATGTCTTCACACGTATTGCTGCAGCCAACCTCTCACATGCGCAAACTGATTCATCAGAAACTCTTTGATCTTTAACTCAAGGACATGGGCCACAATATATGTAGGGGGGCGGGTAAGGAGTGTGCAGGCGATTGGGGGATGTGGGGATGTGGGGAAGGAGTGTGCAGGTGATTGGGGGATGTGGGGAGGTGGGGAGGTGGTGTGCAGGTGATTGGGGGATGTGGGGAGGTGGGGAGGGGGTGTGCAGGTGATTGGGGGATGGGGGGATGTGGGGAGGTGGGGAGGGGGTGTGCAGGTGATTGGGGGATGTGGGGAGGTGGGGAGGGGGTGTGCAGGTGATTGGGGGAGGTGGGGAGGGAGTGTACAGGTGATTGGGGGATGTGGGGAGGTGGGGAGGGGGTGTGCAGGTGATTGGGGGATGTGGGGAGGTGGGGAGGGGGTGTGCAGGTGATTGGGGGATGGAGGGATGTGGGGAGGTGGGGAGGGGGTGTGTAGGTGAGTGGGGGATGTGGGGAGGTGGGGAGGGGGTGTGCAGGTGATTGGGGGATGGGGGGAGGTGGGGAGGTGGGGAGGGGGTGTGCAGGTGATTGGGGGATGTGGGGAGGTGGGGAGGTGGGGAGGGGGTGTGCAGGTGATTGGGGGATGTGGGGAGGTGGGGAGGGGGTGTGCAGGTGATTGGGGGATGGGGGGAGGTGGGGAGGTGGGGAGGGGGTGTGCAGGTGATTGGGGGATGTGGGGAGGTGGGGAGGTGGGGAGGGGGTGTGCAGGTGATTGGGGGATGGGGGGAGGTGGGGAGGTGGGGAGGGGGTGTGCAGGTGAGTGGGGGATGTGGGGAGGTGGGGAGGGGGTGTGTAGGTGAGTGGGGGATGTGGGGAGGTGGGGAGGGGGTGTGTAGGTGAGTGGGGGATGTGGGGAGGTGGGGAGGGGGTGTGCAGGTGATTGGGGGATGTGGGGAGGTGGGGAGGTGGGGAGGGGTGTGCAGGTGAGTGGGGGATGGAGGGATGTGGGGAGGTGGGGAGGGGGTGTGCAGGTGAGTGGGGGATGTGGGGAGGTGGGGAGGTGGGGAGGGGGTGTGCAGGTGATTGGGGGATGTGGGGATGTGGGGAGGTGGGGAGGGGGTGTGCAGGTGATTGGGGGATGGAGGGATGTGGGGAGGGGGTGTGCAGGTGATTGGGGGATGTGGGGAGGTGGGGAGGAGTGTGAGGTGATGGGGGTGTGCAGGTGATTGGGGGAGTGTGGGGATGTGGGGAGGTGGGGAGGGAGTGTGCAGGTGATTGGGGGATGTGGGGAGGTGGGGAGGGAGTGTGCAGGTGATTGGGGGATGTGGGGATGTGGGGAGGTGGGGAGGGAGTGTGCAGGTGATTGGGGGATGTGGGGAGGTGGGGAGGGGGTGTGCAGGTGATTGGGGGATGGGGGGATGTGGGGAGGTGGGGAGGGGGTGTGCAGGTGAGTGGGGGATGGGGGGATGTGGGGAGGTGGGGAGGGGGTGTGCAGGTGATTGGGGGATGTGGGGAGGTGGGGAGGTGGGGAGGGGGTGTGCAGGTGAGTGGGGGTTGTGGGGAGGTGGGGAGGGGGTGTGCAGGTGATTGGGGGATGTGGGGAGGTGGGGAGGGGGAGTGTAGGTGATTGGGGGATGGAGGGATGTGGGGAGGTGGGGAGGGGGTGTGCAGGTGATTGGGGGATGGGGGGATGTGGGGAGGTGGGGAGGGGGTGTGCAGGTGAGTGGGGGATGTGGGGAGGTGGGGAGGTGGGGAGGGGGAGTGTAGGTGATTGGGGGATGGAGGGATGTGGGGAGGTGGGGAGGTGGGGAGGGGGTGTGCAGGTGAGTGGGGGATGTGGGGAGGTGGGGAGGTGGGGAGGGGGAGTGTAGGTGATTGGGGGATGGACGGATGTGGGGAGGTGGGGAGGGGGTGTGCAGGTGATTGGGGGATGTGGGGAGGTGGGGAGGGGGTGTGCAGGTGAGTGGGGGATGTGGGGAGGTGGGGAGGGGGTGTGCAGGTGAGTGGGGGATGTGGGGAGGTGGGGAGGTGGGGAGGGGGTGTGCAGGTGAGTGGGGGATGTGGGGAGGTGGGGAGGGGGTGTGCAGGTGATTGGGGGATGTGGGGAGGTGGGGAGGTGGGGAGGGGGTGTGCAGGTGATTGGGGGATGTGGGGAGGTGGGGAGGTGGGGAGGGGGTGTGCAGGTGATTGGGGGATGTGGGGAGGTGGGGAGGGGGTGTGCAGGTGATTGTGGGATGGAGGGAGGTGGGGAGGTGGGGAGGGGGTGTGTAGGTGATTGGAGGATGGACGGATGTGGGGAGGTGGGGAGGGGGTGTGCAGGTGAGTGGGGGATGGGAGGGTGTGGGGAGGTGGGGAGGGGGTGTGTAGGTGATTGGAGGATGGGGGGATGTGGGGAGGTGGGGAGGGGGTGTGCAGGTGATTGGAGGATGGAGGGATGTGGGGAGGTGGGGAGGTGGGGAGGGGGTGTGCAGGTGATTGGGGGATGTGGGGAGGTGGGGAGGGGGTGTGCAGGTGATTGGGGGATGGGGGGATGTGGGGAGGTGGGGAGGGGGTGTGCAGGTGATTGGGGGATGTGGGGAGGTGGGGAGGGGGTGTGCAGGTGATTGGAGGATGTGGGGAGGTGGGGAGGGGGTGTGCAGGTGATTGGGGGATGTGGGGAGGTGGGGAGGGGGTGTGCAGGTGAGTGGGGGATGTGGGGAGGTGGGGAGGGGGTGTGCAGGTGATTGGGGGATGGAGGGATGTGGGGAGGTGGGGAGGGGGTGTGTAGGTGATTGGGGGATGTGGGGAGGTGGGGAGGGGGTGTGCAGGTGAGTGGGGGATGTGGGGAGGTGGGGAGGTGGGGAGGGGGTGTGCAGGTGATTGGGGGATGTGGGGAGGTGGGGAGGTGGGGAGGGGGTGTGCAGGTGATTGGGGGATGTGGGGAGGTGGGGAGGTGGGGAGGGGGTGTGCAGGTGAGTGGGGGATGTGGGGAGGTGGGGAGGTGGGGAGGGGGTGTGCAGGTGATTGGGGGATGTGGGGAGGTGGGGAGGGGGTGTGCAGGTGAGTGGGGGATGTGGGGAGGTGGGGAGGTGGGGAGGGGGAGTGTAGGTGATTGGGGGATGGAGGGATGTGGGGAGGTGGGGAGGGGGAGTGTAGGTGATTGGGGGATGGAGGGATGTGGGGAGGTGGGGAGGGGGTGTGCAGGTGATTGGGGGATGGAGGGATGTGGGGAGGTGGGGAGGGGGTGTGCAGGTGAGTGGGGGATGTGGGGAGGTGGGGAGGGGGTGTGCAGGTGAGTGGGGGATGTGGGGAGGTGGGGAGGTGGGGAGGGGGTGTGCAGGTGAGTGGGGGATGTGGGGAGGTGGGGAGGGGGTGTGCAGGTGAGTGGGGGATGTGGGGAGGTGGGGAGGGGGTGTGCAGTGAGTGGGGGATGTGGGGAGGTGGGGAGGGGGTGTGCAGGTGATTGGGGGATGTGGGGAGGTGGGGAGGTGGGGAGGGGGTGTGCAGGTGATTGGGGGATGTGGGGAGGTGGGGAGGTGGGGAGGGGGTGTGCAGGTGATTGGGGGAGGTGGGGAGGGAGTGTACAGGTGATTGGGGGATGTGGGGAGGTGGGGAGGGGGTGTGCAGGTGATTGGGGGAGGTGGGGAGGGAGTGTACAGGTGATTGGGGGATGTGGGGAGGTGGGGAGGGAGTGTGCAGGTGATTGGGGGATGTGGGGAGGTGGGGAGGGGGTGTGTAGGTGATTGGGGGAGGTGGGGAGGTGGGGAGGTGGGGAGGGGGTGTGCTGGTGATTGGGGGAGGTGGGGAGGTGGGGAGGGGGTGTGCAGGTGATTGGGGGATGTGGGGAGGTGGGGAGGTGGGGAGGGGGTGTGCAGGTGATTGGGGGATGTGGGGAGGTGGGGAGGGGGTGTGCAGGTGATTGGGGGATGTGGGGAGGTGGGGAGGTGGGGAGGGGGTGTGCAGGTGATTGGGGGATGTGGGGAGGTGGGGAGGGGGTGTGTAGGTGAGTGGGGGATGTGGGGAGGTGGGGAGGGGGTGTGCAGGTGATTGGGGGATGTGGGGAGGTGGGGAGGTGGGGAGGGGGTGTGCAGGTGATTGGGGGATGTGGGGAGGTGGGGAGGGGGTGTGCAGGTGAGTGGGGGATGTGGGGATGTGGGGAGGTGGGGAGGGGGTGTGCTGGTGAGTGGGGGATGTGGGGATGTGGGGAGGTGGGGAGGTGGGGAGGGGGTGTGCTGGTGATTGGGGGATGTGGGGAGGTGGGGAGGGGGTGTGCAGGTGATTGGGGGATGGAGGGATGTGGGGAGCTGGGGAGGGGGTGTGCAGGTGATTGGGGGATGTGGGGAGGTGGGGAGGTGGGGAGGGGGTGTGCAGGTGATTGGGGGATGGGGGGATGTGGGGAGGTGGGGAGGGGGTGTGCAGGTGATTGGGGGATGGGGGGATGTGGGGAGGTGGGGAGGGGGTGTGCAGGTGATTGGGGGATGGGGGGATGTGGGGAGGTGGGGAGGGGGTGTGTAGGTGATTGAGGGATGTGGGGAGGTGGGGAGGTGGTGTGCAGGTGATTGGGGGATGTGGGGAGGTGGGGAGGTGGGGAGGGGGTGTGCAGGTGATTGGGGGATGTGGGGAGGTGGGGAGGGGGTGTGCAGGTGAGTGGGGGATGGAGGGATGTGGGGAGGTGGGGAGGGGGTGTGCAGGTGATTGGGGGATGTGGGGAGGTGGGGAGGGGGTGTGCAGGTGATTGTGGGATGGAGGGATGTGGGGAGGTGGGGAGGGGGTGTGCAGGTGATTGGGGGATGTGGGGAGGTGGGGAGGGGGTGTGTAGGTGATTGGAGGATGGACGGATGTGGGGAGGTGGGGAGGGGGTGTGCAGGTGAGTGGGGGATGTGGGGAGGTGGGGAGGTGGGGAGGGGGTGTGCAGGTGAGTGGGGGATGTGGGGAGGTGGGGAGGTGGGGAGGTGGTGTGCAGGTGATTGGGGGATGTGGGGAGGTGGGGAGGTGGGGAGGGGGTGTGCAGGTGATTGGGGGATGTGGGGAGGTGGGGAGGTGGGGAGGGGGTGTGCAGGTGATTGGGGGATGTGGGGAGGTGGGGAGGGGGTGTGCAGGTGAGTGGGGGATGTGGGGAGGTGGGGAGGTGGGGAGGGGGTGTGCAGGTGATTGGGGGATGGAGGGATGTGGGGAGGTGGGGAGGGGGTGTGCAGGTGATTGGGGGATGTGGGGAGGTGGGGAGGGGGTGTGCAGGTGAGTGGGGGATGGAGGGATGTGGGGAGGTGGGGAGGGGGTGTGCAGGTGATTGGGGGATGTGGGGAGGTGGGGAGGGGGTGTGCAGGTGATTGTGGGATGGAGGGATGTGGGGAGGTGGGGAGGGGGTGTGCAGGTGATTGGGGGATGTGGGGAGGTGGGGAGGGGGTGTGTAGGTGATTGGAGGATGGACGGATGTGGGGAGGTGGGGAGGGGGTGTGCAGGTGAGTGGGGGATGTGGGGAGGTGGGGAGGTGGGGAGGGGGTGTGCAGGTGATTGGGGGATGTGGGGAGGTGGGGAGGTGGGGAGGGGGTGTGCAGGTGAGTGGGGGATGGGAGGGTGTGGGGAGGTGGGGAGGGGGTGTGCAGGTGATTGTGGGATGGAGGGAGGTGGGGAGGTGGGGAGGGGGTGTGCAGGTGATTGGGGGATGTGGGGAGGTGGGGAGGGGGTGTGCAGGTGATTGGGGGATGGAGGGATGTGGGGAGGTGGGGAGGGGGTGTGCAGGTGATTGGGGGATGTGGGGAGGTGGGGAGGTGGGGAGGGGGTGTGCAGGTGATTGGGGGATGGAGGGATGTGGGGAGGTGGGGAGGGGGTGTGCAGGTGATTGGGGGATGTGGGGAGGTGGGGAGGGGGTGTGCAGGTGATTGGGGGATGTGGGGAGGTGGGGAGGTGGGGAGGGGGTGTGCAGGTGATTGGGGGATGGAGGGATGTGGGGAGGTGGGGAGGGGGTGTGTAGGTGATTGGGGGATGTGGGGAGGTGGGGAGGTGGGGAGGGGGTGTGTAGGTGATTGGAGGATGGAGGGATGTGGGGAGGTGGGGAGGGGGTGTGCAGGTGATTGGGGGACATGAGGAGGTTGAGAATTTAAAATTCGGGAGACTTGGATTTCCCTCAGGCACTGCAGGGATGTTGGGCAGGCTTCAGATTGCAGGGGGCAGCAGGGGGGCTTCCTTGTGCAGGGTAAATGAACAGGTTTGATTTGGTGGGTGGGGTGGGATGGGGGGAGAAGGGATGGAGGGACAGAAGCACCCTGCTCCTCTTGGCCAACACGCTGTGCTGGAAAAGCAGTGACCATGTCCATGTCCTCACCTCCCTTTAGCTGCAGAAACCCAACAAACCCAATCTTTTTTTAAAATTCTTTCCTGCGGTGTGGACATCACTGGCAAGGCCAGCATTTGTTGCCCATCCCTAGTTGCCCTTGAACTGAGTGACTTGTTGGGCCGTTCCGGAGGGCAGTTAAGAGTCAACCACATTGCTGTGGGTCTGGAGTCATGTCTAGGCCAGACCGGGTAAGGACAGCAGATTTCCTTCCCTTGATGACAGTTTCAGGGCTTGAGACTAGATTTTAGTTGCAGATTTTAATGAATCGAATTAAATGCCACCAGCTGCCGTGGTGGGATTTGAACCCGTGTCCCCACAGCGTTAGCCTGGGCTTCTGGATTACTCGTCCAGTGACATCATCACCACAGCCCCTGGGCCATCATTGAAGCTGGAAAAAAAGTCTTTGGCATGCAGCCTCATTAAAATATTAAAGGCAGATTGGGTTCTGGCTTTGAATTTTAACTTCTCTCCACTCACTGTTGGAGTTAAGATTACCCCAGTGTGTTAGTGGCATCACACCCAACATTTTAAAAATGTGCGAGGGACACCTAGAGCCAATGGAGGATTGTACAAGTGTTACACTGAGTCAGTGTCCAGGTGAAAGCGCTGCTGCCTCTTTTACTCAACCTTCCCTAGTATGTTTTGGCTAAAGCCAGGCGTCATAATTATTACATTGTCACTAATAAACCCAAGAGAGAATTCAGGAGAAGCTTCTTCACCCAGAGAGGTGAGAATGTGGAACTGGCTACGACAGGGAGTGATTGAAGCGATAACATAGATGCCTTTAAGGGAAAGCTAAACACTCAAGAGAGGAAGGAATCGAATGGTATGCAGATAGGATGAGATAAAAAGGAATGGGGGTGAGGCTCATATGGAGCATTAGCACCAGCATGGACCAGTTGGGCTGAATGGCCTGCTTTGGTGTTGCAGACTCAATGGTATTCTATGTAATTTTTAGCCCTTTTCTTCCCAGTGCTTCCTGAACACACACACACACACACACACACACACACACACACACACACATACACACACACACACACACACACCCTATGAGAGAGGGTTTTCTAACTGATCCCTCAATCGCCCACTGTTATCACTCTGAGCTGTTCCTTCACCCCCGCTGTCAGCAAAGCCAAGATTGGGAACTCTAGGGCAGGTGGACATAGACCTTCACTGCCAAAATGTTTCCTGTTGAGTTTGTGGTAATGTTTTTTAAAGCCCAGGCAGCATGAGATCTTCAGTTTCTGAGCTAGGTACAGGGCTGTGCTTTGTCATGAAACTTAGAGAAGTGGCAATTGTGCCTTCACTCACTGACAATGGGGAAGAGAGATTCTCTCGCGTGGGGGCTAACACTTTGATCTTGGGGAGAAAGGGATCAAAGGGTATGGGGAGAAAGCGGGAGCAGGCTATTGAGTTGGATGATCGGCCATGATCATAACAAATGGCGGAACAGGCTCGAAGGGCTGAATGGCCTACTCCTGCTCCTAGTTTCTATGTTTCTAACTTCTTGCTATGGATTATAACCAGTGGCGTGCATGTCCTCAACAGAGAGGTTAAACCTTTCATCCAGCTAGCTTCAGTTCTACCCGGTTACCATACAGACTGGGAAGAAGAATCGGGAATTAATTATTTCACCAGATTGAGGAAAGGCTGAGTGTAAATGGAGGAGACCAATTTAATGGGAAGGAGGCCAAGGATTACTGTTGGTGATAATTAATGAATCCTTCACTCTTTGGTTCAAATTCCTGGCCTGCTGTTTTCTTGGAGGGTACTGTTCCATTTATTTTCAGTAGTTCGGAGCCTGGATTAAACCTGAGATAGAGCAATATGACGTCAAGGGCCAGTCTACAATCAGCACCAATCTGAGCAGTTTCGTGTAACTACCTATAATTGAAACCTGTAACAACAACAACTTGCATGTATATAGCACCTTTAATATAATAAACATTCCAAGGCACATCACAGCAGAATTGCCAAACTAACTTTGACACTGAACCATATAAAGACAGGTAGTTTTTACTGGCATTGCGTAGAGAGGTTTATGAGGGGATTTCCAGAGCTTGGGCCCCAGGCAACTGAAGGCACAGCCACCAGTGGTGGAGCGATTAAAACCGGAAATGTGAAAGATCCCAACAACGTCAAAGATTTAGGCCAATCATGGAGGGTTGGCAGCCACGTTGTGTGTGTGAATCCCCAAGTCGTATCCCTCGATGGTTGAAGGATTTTCCCAATCAATAGGCCTAAAATTGGAGGTCCGAATTGGAGGAGTTCAGAGGAGGGTTGAAGGGCTGGAGGAGGTTAAAGCAACATTTCCGTTTATTTGGTGCCTTTCATGTCTCAAAACGCTTTACAGGCCAATGAGGCACTTTTGAAGGAGAGGGATGGAGAGGGCTGAACTTGATCACAAGAATGAGAATTTTACAATTGAGGTGTTCCTGGACTGGGAGCCGATGTATGTGAATGCACAGAGGGGTTGACAGGACTTGATGCGTGTTAGTGCACCAGGAGCAGAGTTTGGGATGAGCTCCAGTTTACGGAGAGTTCTGGCCAGGAGAGCATTGGACTACTCAAGTCTGCAGGGAAAGAAGGCATGGGTAAAGATTTCGGCCGCAGTTGACCTGAGACCAGGGGGAGGAGGGGAGGGGGGTGCGCAGGTGATATTAGGAAGTAGGTGGTAACTTGGAGGAGTGGGGGGCTAACTGGGACATGGTAACGTGTGTGTAACTGGGAAGAGCTGGTGACAGGGAACATGCTGAATCTAGTAGGCTCTTTTCCCAGTTGTTGGGGTACTGAAATAGTTAATGAGTGATCGAACTGGCTATCTTTAGACTTGCAATTTAAAAAGGTCACTCGGGGCTTTGACATTTAAGGAGCATTTATTTTTGTTTCCTCTTTTTTTTTTACTCACTCTAGGCCATACACAGTCGATCGGTCAGTAAAAAGGAACAAAGAAACAGAAGCTATCTTATTCTTTCCTAGAATGGATTTAACCTCTCCTGTCTCGGCATTCTACCCAGACACAGAGATCAACAACTATGACAGTTTTAGGCTGGAAGTGCACGGTGGGGTGGGGGGGCAAATCCTTCGGCTGTGGAGGGATAGGGCTTGAGGTTCACCCCGACAATGCCAACCCTCCAGGATTGACCTGGAGTCTCCAGGAATTTACCATTAAATCTATTGACACTGTTGGGATCAAACCCAAGATAAAATTTATAGGTGGTATAAAAAGAATTCTGTGCAGGCGTATTTTTTTAATCATTTTATTTGAAAATTTTACCTTTATTGGTCATTAAAATGTGGGGAGAGGTGAACAATGGGGCTGTTTGATCAGTTGGGGGGTCCCATGGTGAAACCTCCAGGAATAAATCCAATCAGATTGGCAACCGTTAGCCACAAATGCCTGGCAGTGAGTTGACTATCTTGGCTGTGCCAATCAAGATTGCCCGTAGAGCGGAGAGGGCGTCATTCAGCAATGCTTTAGGCAGTTCCATTCTGAAATCGGCAGAAACGGTAAGGAGTCTGGCTGCAGTCCTGGCCAGTCACCAAATCGTAGCGGAGTGGGGAGATGAACTGAGGAAGAAAGGCTGAATTTAACACTTGGGGGTGGGGAGGAGAACTGGGAGGAACAGCTGGATAAACACAGTCCTGCACCTCTGGGCCCTGAGCCCAAATCCAGCCCAAATGTGATTGATTTAAGATGTCTTCCGCCTCTTTAGGAGCTCAAACGGCCTCGATCCATTTCCTTATGGGCTGAGGTCTACAACACAAAACAGCTCCTAAACTGATAAAAGCAAAGTACTGCAGATGCTGGAAATCTGAAATAAAAAACAGAAAGTGCAGTAAAAACTCAGCAGGTCTGGCAGCATCTGTGGAGAGAGAAACAGTTAATGTTTTGAGTCCGTATGACTTCTTCAGAGCTCCTTATTTAACTCTGCTTCACCCAGCCAGGCTACGTGGTCCGACCATCTGCTATAATAGGGGTGTCAGAACATGATGGAATATTCTCCAAAGAAGAGCCATATTCAATTTGAAATGGTTAACTCTATTTCTCTGTCCATAGGGTTGGCCAGACCTCTGAGGTTTTCCAGCATTTTCTGTTCTTATTTCAGATTTTTCTTTTATTCTGGAATGCTCTCCACTTCCTGAATGAGTACAGCTCTAACAACACTCAAGAACCTTGACACCATCCAGGAAGAAGCAGCCTGCTTGATCGGCACCCCATCCACTACCCTCAACATTCACTCCCTCCACCACCGACGCACAGTAGCAGCAGTGTGTACCACCTACAAGATGCACTTCAGCAACTCACTAAGGCTCCTTCGACAGCACCTTCTAAACCCATGACCTCTACCTTCTAGAAAGACAAGGGCAGCAGATGGGGAACACCACCACCTGGAAGTTCCCCTCCAAGTCACTCACCATCCTGACTTGGAAATATATCACTGTTCCTTCACTGTTACTGAGTCAAGATCCTGGAACTCCCTCTCTAACAGCACTGTGGGTGTACCTACACCACATGGACTGCAGCGGTTCAAGAAAGTGGCTCACCACCACCTTCTCAAGGGCAATTAGGGATGGGCAACAAATATCGGCCTACCCAGTGATGCCCACATGCCAGAATGAAGTAAAAAAAATGCTTTGACTGTACCAGCCTGCCTTGTGTTGGACAAAACAAATCCGAAATACTGTAGATGCCGGAAATCTTGGAGGGGAAGAAGCTCGAAAACACTGGGAATACTCAGCAGGTCAGGCAGAGGCAATTTTAAACTTCTAGCCTGTACCATACTGGATGGATGCCTGATAATGTTCCCAGCACCGAGACTCGTCGTCTTAATGTGTGTGTGAAAAAAAAACAAAATAGTGAGAGGCAGAAAGAAAATCAATAAACAGCAACTTCCACAGGACAGTGCCAGGACTTTAGCAACTCATTGGACACAAGGAGAGACACAGAGTTAAAAGCAGAATACTGCGGATGCTGGAAATCGGAAATAACAGAGTTAACGTTTCTGGTCAATGAGCCTACATCAGAACTTTGTGTTGGGAATGGATATAATATCACATGAGCAACGCTGGGCAACATCTTCAGAGGCCAGGTTGATTCCTGGAATTCCCTCGCTAAACCGCTCCTTCTCTCTTTCCTCCTTGAAGATGCCACTTGAAACCTAACCCTTTGATTAAGCTTTCGGTCCTGACCCTGTTCGTTCTGATATCTCCTCATCGCTCGGTGTCAAATACTGTTTGGTAATCGCTCCTGTGAAGCTCCCTTTGGGATGTTTGACTCTGTTAAAGATGCTGGAAGTTGTTTTTTGCAATGTAGTGGGAGATTTAAACAACTGCTGCCTAGTCTGTGGGAAGGTGGCTGACAATGTCCCCAGGGCAGGTATCCCTCACCTTTACGTGTGTGTAAAAGAAAATAGTGAAAGTTAGAAAGAAAGTCAAATAAGCAGCAACTTCCACAGGACAGTGCCAAGACTCAGCAACCCTGGGAGAGACAAATCAAATAACTGATAACTGTTCTATTTAATATCAGTAGATGTGCCCTGGGCTCAGACCCTCTCTATCCTTGTAAACCCCTCCAGCTGTAAAGCTCCCCCTCTCCCACACTCTCTGTCTCGCTCACTCTGGCCTTTTCACTCCCTCCCTTCACCCTGACATTGGCAGCCATGCCTTCAAAGGTCAAGGTTCTGAGCTCTGAAATACTTTTCCCAAACCTCTCCCCCTCCCTTTCCTCCACTAAGACCCTTTCTCTGTCACCAAATGGTTTAGTCACCCCTCCTAATCTGTCCTTTTTTTTTGACTTAACACCCATTTGGTTTTGATTGCACCCCCTGTGAAGCAGGTAGGATGTTATGGTATATTAAAGGCGCTACCCAAATGCAAGTTGTTGTTGGCTGCTCCTTCAAGTCCCCGGTGGTGGTCTCCTGGTTCCTGATGTCCCCCTGTACTGATGAGCTGCCAGTTCCCATTTGGATCAGGCAGGAGACTGTGCAGGGGCCAACAGGACACTATTGGGGATTGTCTGGGGCTCGTGCTGCCGATATCTGGAAAGTTTAGACTTGTGTTAAAATCAGGACTCACATTCTCCTTAAATGTTATCCAGCTAAAAAAAAGTACTTTGCAAAATGCCCAAAATTGGGCATAATGTAACTGTTGAACAGCACAATATGTAGTGTAAACAGTTTGTTACTCATGTTAGCAGCAGTAGTTCGCTAGTGCATGTTATATTTAGATTCATTTTCCATTGCACATAAATTCTAAAAATGAAGAATTATTGCCAGTTAATGCAGCTTTACTGGGTGAGATTGGCGAGTCAGTGTGTCATGGTGATGTGCTGGGCACAAATATATTGGAAAATGAGAGGTGATCTCCGTGAAGTGTATAAACTTCTAAAGGGGTCTGACAGAGTAGATGCAGCGAAATCGTTCCACCTGGCTGGAGGGTCTAGAACTCGAGGTCACAGTCTCAGGGTATGGTGTCGGCCAATTTGGACTGAGATGAGGAGAAATTTCTTCACTCAGAGGGCTGTGAATCTTTGGGATCCTCCAACCCAGAGAGCTGTGGATGCCCAGCCATTCAGCATACTCAAGATGGAGATCGACAAATTTTTGGATACCAAAGGAATCAAGAGACGGTGATAGGGTAGGAAGCTGGAGTTGAGATAGAAGATCAGCCATGATATTATTGAACGGTGAAGCAGGCTTGAGAGGCTGAATGGCCTCCTCCTGTTTCTATTTCTTATATTTGTTATTCTATCAGTCACATGTGCCACCTCAAACAGAACCTTTCCATGCCTCCAGGGAGTGGATCATGTAAAGGGTCAAAAGGTGTGTGTCTGGTGCAGTTTAGCTGCATCTTAGTCGCTGCCCCATTTTCTGATATCTTTGTCCATTCATGCCTTTGTTACTCCAGTGCCGAATATCCTAATGCTCTCCTGGTTGACTTCCCAGTTTCCATAACCCATCTAAAACTCTGCTGCCCATGTCTAAACTCGCACCAAGTCCCGTTCACCCATCACCCCTGGGCTCGCTGACCCACACTGGCAGAACAAGGTTCTGTAAATGACAACATGCTGGTGACTGGATAATGCGTCTTTTTTTAATGATGTTGGAGAGATGAAACATTGGAGAGTACCCAGTTGGTACCCGGCTGGTAATTGAGGGACAACATGGTCACACACGGAGTTGATACTATATCCAGGCATTTGTGTAGCGCCTGTAACATTGTAAACTATCCCTATTCACAGGAGCGATTATCAAACAACAGTTGACACCAAGCCACAGTAAGTGACATTAGGATGGGTGACCGAAAGTTTAGTCAGAGATAGGTTTTTCTCTCACAAGGAATTCACATTCTCTTTCTTCGACGTGCGTGCTGAATGAATGTGGCCAGGGTTTTCTGGTCCGCCCGTGGAATGAATCATTGCAGGTGGGGCAGGAAATTTGAGGGACCATTCAAAGCTCAGTCGATTTCGGGTGGGGCCTTGGGACCTGGAAAATCCAGGCCTATGGGAAGAATTCTATGCCTGTCGGGAAGGTGGGCCCAATCCAATCTCCGGCGGGCGGAGAGCCAATCCCTGCCGGAGAAGAGGGCCCTGCCGCCATTTTACGTGGGCGGGGCAATTAAGGCCCGCCCAGTGTGACGTCCGGCGGGAAGTGCTATGCGCTCCCTGTGCGGGCGGGCGGGCGGTGGGGGGGGTTTCCCCAAAAGCAAGAGTGTGCTCTTTCACGCAGGCGAATGATAGAGCGCACACCTCCCTGAGGCTAAGTGCAGCCTCAGGGAGATCACTGACACTTTTAAAAACATTAAAAATAGAAAAAAAAAATCCTTAATATGTCCCCCTCATGTGACAATGCCATATGAGATGGAACATGTTCATAAATTACAGAATAACTTTCTTAAAATTTTTAAAACCCTGCATCCCGCTGGTGGATGAGGTTTCATGTTTTCTCTATTCCCAGCTGGAGCTCCTGGCCTGTCCACCAACCTTAAGGTTGGACGGGCAGGTCCTTTAATTGTTTCAATGATCCCGCCAATGGCCTCAATTGGCCATTGACAGGTCAGCGGGCCCGCAGCTGATTTTGCTGCGCCCCCACCTTCCTGAAAATTTAAATGGGGCGGGATGACATTGGGGGTTCCACCTGACATCATCCCGCGTCATTTTACGCGTCGGCGAGCAGGCCCCACCCCCTGCTCTCCGACGGCAAAAGTCAGCCCTATGTGTGGGGATGGAATGATAATCCACTCCATGTTTTGTGACTGACTTCTGCAGATTTTGTGACAGACTCAGTGCTCTACAGAGTGAGACCAAGTGGGTGTTAGAAGTATCTGAGTGAAGCAAATGATATATTCAACATACATTCAATTTTTGAGCTGGTTTTAAATGCCTTGCCCTGTGTCATTCACCGAGTGTATTGTAGATGCAAAAAATGATGATCAGTGATTGCAGCTCCAGCTCATTGAGAAGATCTTGTTCAGTCTTCCCCCAGTCCAAACTCATTGCCCAGCAGTTGCCAACCCTCTGGGATTGCCCTGGAGTCTCCGGTAAAGAGCGGTGCCTGAGGAGAAAATATACAGGGGATAATTATTTGGATTAATTTATTTTTCCTTCTCTTTGAGCACTTTGGTTTATTAGTTGTAAAACATATTAGATGGAGGAGTCTGTTTGACTGGGGGAGCCGCTCTGAGACAGGAGATTATGATGAAATCACCAGAAATATGTGCAGCCATAATTGGCAATTCCACCCTGGCCTGACCCTTAACTAATTTCCTTTCTCTCCATCTCCCCACCTCCCCAACTCGTGGTTTCTCAGCTCCTTGCTCTATCTATTGCTCTGTTCTCCTTTTCCAGGACCTGCTACAAACCGTGGAATCCCGAGTCACTGCAACTCCTCAGCCCTCTCCTTCCTCCAATCCACTGCCTTTTGAATTAATAAGAAAACACAGAGAAAAAAAAACATGCATTTCTGTAGCACCTTTCACCATCCTAGGACGTTCAAAAGCACTTTGTGGTCAATCAAACACCTTTGAAATGTAGACACAGCTGTAATACTGGGAATGTAGCAGCCAGTATACAGAACTGCAAGATCCCACAATTAGCAATGGGATAACAACCTGATAATCTGTTCTGACTTTTGGTAGAGGGATAACTATTGGCCGGAACATCAGGAAGAACTTCCCTGTTTGTCTTCGAAATGGTGGATCTTCTACATCCACCTGAGAGGACAGATGGGACCTCGGTTTAACATCTCATCTGAAAGACAGCACCTCTGACAGTGCAGTAATCCCTCAGTACTGCACTGGCAGCGTCAGTTTAGACTCGGTGCTGAAATCTCTAGAGTGGGACTTGAGTCCATGGCCTTCTGACTCACAGAGCAAGAGTGCTGCCCAAGCTTGGCATCGGTTAATCTTCATTGAACTTGTGCCCACTCTTCAGTGCCATCTATACCACAAGAGGTGGCACTAGTGAGCAGGTTAAAGGTGAATTTTTTAATTCACCGAGTCTGTTGTATTTCAGTCTTCCTCCCTCTTGATGTTGGGCAACATGTGGAGGCTCTAGGTGACTGCCACACGTCAGGAGCCTGCAAATCTAATGAGTGAAATCTGTTGGCATCTTCATCTCATTTACAACAATTCTACATCAGCCCCTGTCTCACGGCAGCTTTTCAATTAGTCAGTCCTAATTGGGTGGGGGGGGTGGGGGGGGGGGGCGCGGGTGCGGTATAGAGAGAGTCTTTTCTTCTTTTGTGTGGTAGAAGCTAAGACAAATCAAATAATCACGTCAGATATCCAGGCCAAAGCTTCTGCTGTAACAGTGTAGGGGTATCTTCTAGACAGTCTGTGGATTTCCTCCAAGGCTAATATGGGAGGAGACAGTGGTGTAATGGTGATGTCACTGAGCTAGTAATCCTAGAGGCCCAGACCTGGGAGCATGGGTTCAAATCCCACCATGGAGCTGGTGGAATTTAAATTCAAGAAATCTGTTAATTATAAAGAAGGTCTCAGTGGTGGTGACCATTAAACTATCATCGATTGTTGTCAGAACCCATCTTGTTCACAAATGCCTCATAGGAGAGGAAATCTGGCCTATATGTGACTCCAGACCCTCTGAAATGGCTTAGCAAGCCACTCGGTTCAAGGATAATTAGGGATGGGCAACAGATGCCTACATCCCAAGAAAGAATAAAGGCAAAGAACATTCAACGATGTGCCCTAGGCCCTGAGGAGGAGCCACAGGCCCATGGCTGGGGATGCTTTGATTTGCCATCTGTGGAGCATCTTTTGTGTGGTAGAAGCTAAGACAAATCAAATAATCATGTCAGATATCCAGGCCATGAGGTGGTTACTGGTTATCCAATGTATGTGAGGAAAGTTTGATTCTTCAGACTGTATTCAATGAGGAATCCAGTTTCTATCTTGCTCTTCTTCCAAGCAATACGCAATCAAGGCTGAGGCTCTACAGTGGTCCAAGATGGGCTTCTCACTTTGGTGTGGTTGTTGCAAGCGATTGAGTCAAAACCTGTAATACATCTTCTCCATATCAAACTAGTGTTTGATGTGTTCGACCTCTGTTCACATCAACCCTGTGTTTCTTGAGTAAACTTTGCAGATGCTGGTATTTTGAGCAGGAGATGCCCTCAATGTCAAGTTGACATATTTAGGTGGTTGGGCCATCATGGAGTTTTCTTTAGCCCTGAAGAGGTCCGTTTGATTTCTTGGGTTCTCTACGCTCATCGGAAGGTTGATTTAATGGCCAGTTATGTGTCTTTCAGAATGATATTAGTTATGATCTAAGATCACATAGCACTGGTGAGCCATGAGGACTTGGCCATCACTACTCCAGAGAGCGGGGAACAAAAGGACCTATTCCCCTCTGTTATGGCACAGCTGATGTTAAATGCTGAGTTGTTCAAATCCCAAAGGGAAACTTGAAACAACTTGTTCTGCAGTTTGTATCAATTTCAAGATGCATGCATTGAGTTCAGTAGTAATAAGACCACCAAGTCTTATAGGTTTTTACAAAACTAGATTAAACATTTATTAATAAGAGAAATGATTTTAAATACATACTACAAATTGCTCCTATGATAATTTTTAAATCCCGTAATCAGTCTAACTCCCAGCTACACTTTTGTTAAGGCAACAGTAAGAAACATAGGGCAGGATTTTCACCTCATTGGGCAGGGCACCAGGTGGGCCCGAGAGCGGCCGCGAAACTGACGGAGCCCGTGATCGGGTCCTGACCACGATTTCACGCTGGCTGGTCAATTAATGGCCAGCCAGCGTGAATTGTGCACTGCAGTGCTCAGCGCTGCCGGGGTGAGAGCGGGAGGAGGGTGAGCGCTGAAGTTTATGCATGCGCGGGGTGTGCGCATTGAAAGCTCCCTGAAGGTACAGAGCTGCCTCGGGGAGCTGAAGATTTATAGCATTACAAGTAAAGATTTAAAAAATAAGGTTAACATCCCCTCATGTGCCTCTGTCACATGAGCAGGGACATATTATAATTGAGGTTTAAACATTTTTATTTTATTTTTAACTCCTGTTGGAAACCTCATCCCGCCCGTGGCCTTAATAGGCCTGTTAATTGTCGGTGGGCGCGCTGCTGACTCCTGTGTGTGCCCGTCAACCAAAATATCGCCTGAGTGCGCGATGACATCAGGACGCTCGCCTGACATCTTCACGCGTCACTTTACACTCAAGCATATGGGGTGCGTGCCCACACGCCGAGCAAAAAATTCTGGTCATAGGTTTTAAAAGACCCAGCCAAAGGAACATGATACCCTGAACAAGTCAAATTCAAAGTGAGTTTTCTTAACTTCAATCCTTTGAAGACAGCAGCTAGAAGCATAGATGCTGAAGGCTTTTCACACTTGTTAGGTCTCCAAATGCCTCCCTTACAATCAGTCTTCTTTCCTTTATACATATTTTCCTCTTTGAATGCAAATTCCCATTGTTTCACCACATCTTTTGAACTTCACCTCTATACCAATAAAAAATCTATCACAGTACTAATTCCACCAGTAATCTTTGGGAAAAGTAAATAAACACACTATTTCTTACTACTTCTGCTGGCTAGGTATACATTACACCCCCTCCTTTGAATTCAAGCCACTCTAGTTTGTTTAAAAATGCAAATGTTCCCTTTACACTTCACATTCTAAAACTTCCACTTGTTTACCTAATTAACATTTCAAACCTAATTTCTCTTCTTAAATCAAAGCACCTAGACTAGCTCCCTCTAATTCAATTAAGTCTCGCGCTCTCACACACACACACACAAACACACACATAGACACATCCCATTATTATTCGATTTTACAGTAAATTCCAATAAAATTATGGAAATCATTATATCTTCCTGACACCTCCCTTGAATGAATTTAAATTTCAGTGTAGTAGAGCTAACTGATGTAAAACAAGTCTTAGATACAAGACAGCAGAGGAACGCAGAGGTGACCTCTTGAAAATAAAACCAAGGGACATCTTCAAAGCACTTCTTTTTAAGCTCCCTGTGCTCTAGGTGTGATAGGCCCACAGAAGACTCTCCAGTTTTATTTCCCAGCGTTCTTCAGTCTGTGAGCAATGATTTCACTTTATGGAAGGACAGAACTTTCCAATTTATCCAGTGCTTTTCACACCCTCAGGATTTATAGATAATGAGCACTCTTTTGAAATTTTGCAACGTGTACACAGCAAGAACCCACAAACAGCAATGTAATCATGACCAGTTCCTGTGTTTCCAGGGGGAAGATTTTCTCCCTGTCAGGCAGAGGGGGTGGGGGGGTGGTGGGTGGGAGTTGAGAGCAGGCACAGGCGGGCATGGCGCTGATGGCTGCGCACCACCATTTTACGTGGGTGGGCCAATTAAGGCCCGCCCAGTGTGACGCACATCCAGAAGCGCTCAGCGCTACCATTGTGGGCGGTGGGGTGGGGGGGGGTGGTGGGGGGAGGAGGGAGAGTCGGAGCCTGCGCGAAATAGCGCCGAAATCTCCCTGAGGCACGGAGCTGCCTCAGGGAGATTAAGTTCAGAATGAAAAATTGAAACAAAGAATTTTAAAAATTATTCAGGCATGCCCCCTCATGTCACGTGAGCTGGGACATGTTTAGGAATATTCATGAAGCATTTTGTTGAATTAATGAACCCTTCTTGAAACCTCTTCCCGCCCATGGATGAGGTTCAATGAGAAATGCGAAGGCCACCTGGGCTCTTCGACTGCCCCACCCCGCCCTTCCCACCCCACACCACCCCCCCCCGCCCCCCCCGCAACCCCCCCCCCCCCACCCCACCCCACTCCCCCCCACCAACCTTAAGGTTGGACGGGCAGCCCTGACAATTAGTTTAATTAGATTATTAATGGCCTGAAAAGGCCTTTGACAGTTTGGCAGGCACGCAGCCGATTCCAGTGCGTGACCGCCGAACTGAAGCTCGGAATGACGCACAGTGATGGGACGCACGCCCAGCATCATCGCGCGTCATTTTATGTATCACTGTGCAGGGCCCATCCCCCCGCACGCCAAACAGAAGCTTCTGTCCCAGGTGTTCAATAAAGAGCAATTGTTGGCCAGCACACCATGGAGAAATCACTACTGCTCTTCTTCAAAATGGGACCTCCCTCAATCCCTGGTGGGTCGGTTTTGTAAGGGGATGGAAGGGTTAATTCCAATTATGTGCACAATACACTGGCATCTCACCTCTGACACCCAGGTTTAGATGCAGCTGAGACAGATGGTATCGGAACCTCATCTGTCCGAAGGCTGTGAGGTGAAATAAATTTGATGGGTATTAATCCAGTTCTTCCTGGATGTGGACATGCAAAACTAAGCTAATTGGCAATAAAGTTGCATTCTCACTTAGAGGTCACAGGAGAGCTGGTATGCAAAATGGAAAAATGTCACATTAACACAAGAACTGGTAAAGAGCATAAAAAACTATCCTAATTTTGAACTCAATTAGCAATCTCGTTATTAAAGGACAAAGAAAGTCAGTGTGCAGGGTGTGGGTGGATGGAATGATGCTCTAATAGGGAACTCATTCTATAAGATTATTTAAGGAAGAGTAGCCTGTGTTTACCTATGTTATACCTGACCAGAGAGGGTTTGATGCTTAACCCTCTACCCAAAATTGAAAGTATCCCAATCTCGAGCAGTAATATCCCCAAGAAAGTCCTGAAAATGCTTGAAATGGACAGTTGATTGTTACAATCCCTGTGGGGGAAGCCATAAAGCAAAATAACCAAATTTACCAAATGATCCCCAAATGAAGAAATTGCCAACAAGATCTCACTTCTTCTCACTTTTATTTTAACATGAATCAGAACCAATACCAATTATCATGAATTAACAGGCAAATGGCATATCAAATAAAAAGGTAAATTTCACTTTAGATAATCAGCGCAACAAAGGTATGTCTTACATAGCTACAAGCAGTCACATCACTCCCGTGGACATGTGGCATCATGTGCAGTTCCAAAGTTATCTAGTTCGGCCTCTCAAAGGAACTTTCACTTTCCCATACAATCCATTCAGCCCTCGAATCGGGTTCACTGGCAGCCATATTCCATCTGAAGTCCCTGCAGACGATTGTTACCCGAATGGCACACTGCTGCAGAACCTCCTTAGCAGGTTCACCACAAACTTGATGGTACAGATCCCCAGAGACTCCTTTATCTGGACCCTTTAATAGCCCCCATTAAACAGTCTTCTCAGCTCTGGGAAAACTAAAATAGCAGCTGTAAAATTGTCCAATTCACAATCCCTGCTCTAATCCTGTCTTTGGCTTTATGTCCTATTTAACTAACTAATTACACACACACACACACACACACACACACACCTCCTTGTAAATGTGCCTTTTCTGTTCTCCCCTTTGCTGCATCTCCCCTTTGTCTGCAGCTCTCCTTTGTGTCTGGCGATGTGACTTTTATGTGTTAACTTCCTACCTATTGGCACTGCTTCCAGATCATGGGTTGTTAGATCACATGGACCAGTATTTCTAATTATTCAAGAAAATAACAGTTGATCATTTTACAATTGATGCCAACTCTTAACAGTCCTTTCCAAACATTCTTTAAAACAATTATAGACCCCACAGACAGTCTAAAGAAATTACAAATCTTCCTTACGGCATTGCTTCCAAGTCAAAGGTCAATGCAGAATCCATCAGCACCTGAAAAGAACGACCATTTTCCCTAACATAGTGCACACAGTGTTTATATCTGCAACAGCTTGTATTTGTGCAGCATCTGCAACTTAGTAAAAATGTCCAAAGTGTTTCACAGGAACACAATCAGAAAAAATTTGACACCGAGCCACGTAGGGAGTTATTAGGATAGGTGACCAAAAGCTCGGTCAAAAAGATGGATTTGAAGGTGCATTTTAAAGGGATAGAGTGAGGTGGACAGGTTTAGAAAGGGAATTCCAGAGCTTAGCACCTTATTCTACTTTTTCTGTGTTGGGTGCTGGTCCATCTCCATATCGTTCCGACACGTGCTGCTTTCTTATTTCAGACCCTCCAGCTATGTTTCAACATTCAGGCTCAGACAAAATAATTAAACTTAGAAAGGACTAGCCTTCTCAGAGGGAGAGGGAAGCAGAGCCAAGCAGGTACCAGAGGACTTGTTACAATTTGTGCTGGCAATTATTCATTCGCCGTGAACCAGCCAACATTTATTGTTCAGTTAATCGGCATTTTATGAGAATTTGATGAGCTTTTCAAGAGAAAGGGGAAAGTGATGTGAAACAGCAGATAATTTACCCTTGACTGCTCATGTATTTTGGGAGGCTCCTAGCTGCACTGGAGTGGAGGGGGAGGGTGGAGGGTGGAGCTGGTGTAGGGAGGTTAGTGAGGAGGGGCAATCGTCCTGTCGACAAGGAGGTTTATAATAATGAACTAATTTTCGGTTGGAGAAGGAGCTTATTAGCATGCATAATTACATTTGAATAACAAAAACACACAAAAATAAACCCTGGAATCTGATGGCGTGAAAGACTGTCAGCATCTGCTGGCTCTTTTTAATAAATGCATTTTGAAATTTGTGACAGGAATGCGGAATGTTTTTAACATCTGCATTCATTACTATGGGGGATTAAAGCTTTACCTCCAACTGTGACTGATACTATTTATAATGAGTTGTCATTCAGAACTAAATATTAACAGATGTGCGATTAAGGGACCGTCTTAAAGTGACACCAGCCTGGCATAAGGATCTTGCTCTGGTTCACAGCGAGTTGCCCCCTTTTTTTGTTGTTGGATGTGACGTTTCATAATTAAATCTTTTGCTTTTGTTCCCATTGTGCTGTGAGCTGACAGTCTGAGCTCATTTGGGCTTTTTTTGTTCATGATCGAGGACTTTGGCAACTGTGACGCAAGATGCGGAATACCAGAACGACACCAGGCCTCAGCGGGTTAAGTTACAAGGACAGCTTTCACAAACGTGACCCGTGTTCCCCTGCGTGTAGGAGATCTAGGTGTTTAAAATGGTGGAAGGATTCCATCCCAAGAATACGTCCCGAGCAGCTGGAACGTAGAGCTAGGCTGCCAAGGAGGGAAACCAGGAAGCAATTTCTCATACAAAGGGTGGGGCACAGTTGGAATTCTCAGCTGCAAAAGGCCAAAGATGCTGGGTGTCAATTGGAGCTATTAAGACTGAGATCAATGGATTTTTATTCCTGTTGAGGAATACAATAAAAAGGCGGGTAAATGGAGTTGAGGTACAGATCAGCCGTGATCTAATTGAGTCAATGAGTAGCTCATTGCTCCTTGTTCTGAAATGGGTTATAACCATGTCACTTTGTGACAGACTCACATTCATTTCAGCCAGAAAGAGCTTGCATTTAGAAAGCTCACTTATCATGTCCTCAAGACATCTAGAAGCATCTTACGGCTAACAAAGTGAGTTTAAACTGCAGACGTTGTAGGTAAACATGACGGCTGGAGTGCACACAGCAAGATCCCACAAATAGCAGAAGATGGACGAGTGGTTATTCTCTCATTTTTGGTGATATTGGTAAAGGAGGCTAGTTGGCCAAGACACCGGGGAGAACTCCCCCGCTCCTCCTTAAATGGTGGACGCTTTACATTCAGCAGAGCAGCTAGATGGGACCTCAGCCTGTCCATCAGAGCAACCAAGGAAGGAGTGAGATTGATGAAAAGTCTGCCATGGAATCCTGAGCTCACAGCACCCATTGAAGGCTCGACAGTCTTCATATTGGAGGCCACAGCTTGTTTTTGGATACTATGGTACCTTGGTGATTGATCGAAGTTCATTGTGTACCAAAGTTTGAAAAAGTCTGAGAGGAGGCAGGTTCATTCAAGTGTGATGTCAAGGTTGGGTTTTTAAACACTGTGGAACTTGGGAGAAAGAGAGAAAAGTGCAGGCGGAATTTCACAGCCTTAAGCACAAGGAAGAGATGATACAGTCAGTATCCGAATATAGCTTGGATAAAAGTGCATTTGGAGTTTGGGATTGAGAGGAATCCTCAGAGAAACAATAACCATAAAATCGAATCGGATTGAATATTGAGTTCAACAATTTTAGATCATGAGATCTCTCCTCCATCCCCTCCCCCTTTCCGACCCTCCTTTTTATCCCCAATAATTTATATAGATTTTTCTTTTCCCACCTATTTCCATTATTTTTAAATGTATTTCCATCCATTGTTTTATCTCTACCTTTTAGTCTATTTCGATTCCTTCACCCCACCCCACTAGGGCTATCTGTACCTTGTTTGTCCTGCTTTCGACCCTTAATTAGCACATTCTTTAGATAATATCATCACCTTCAACACCTCTTTGTCCTTTTGTCTGTGATATCTTTTGGTTATCTCCACCTATCACTGGCCCTCTATCCAGCTCTACTTGTCCCACCCCCTCCCCCCTTAAACCAGCTTATATTTCACCTCTTTTCTATTTTTACATAGTTCTGTTGAAGAGTCATACGGACTCGAAACATTAACTGTGTTCCTCTCTGCAGATGCTGCCAGACCTGCTGAGCTTTTCCAGGTATTTTTATTTTTGTTTTGGATTTCCAGCATCCGCAGTTTTTTTGCTTTTACCATAAAATCGAGTGGGTTTGAGTTAGAATGTGAGGAATGTGATGAGGAGATTGGAGAATTACAATGAGGGAGAAACATCCCTCATATCCTGCACAGTTTAGGAAATGGGCTCCACAGTGTCCCCCTCACCCCTCACAATAGGGGTATGGTAGCATAGTGGTTATGTTACTGGACTTGTAATCCAGAGACATGAGCTCAAATCCCTCCATAGCAGCTGAGAGGAAATTTAAATTCAGCTAATTCAGAAATGGAACTTAAGAAGCAGGTGAGTATTCATAATGGTCACTGCGCAACTCTTGGATTATTGTAAAAACTCAGCAGGCTCACTGTTGCCTCTTAGGAAGAGAAATCTGCTGCCCTTACTCTGTCTGGCTGACGTGTGACTCCAGACCCACGGTTATGTTGACCCTTAACTGTCCTCTGAAATAGCCTGGCCAACCATTCAGTCGTATTCAGAAAGGTGGTTCTCTGTCACCTTCTCAAAGGCAATTAGGAATGAGCAGTAAATGTTGGCCTAGCCAGCGACACCACAAATAAAAGAATAAACTGCTTAAAAAGAAGGGTTGCCCATTTAAGACAGAGATGGGGAGAATTTTTTTTCTCTCAGAGGGTTGTGAGTCCTTGGAACTCTCTTCCTCAAAAGATGGTGGAAGCAGAGCCTTTGAATATTTTTAAGACAGAGCTAGATCGGTTCTTGATGAGGAAGGGGATGAAGGGTTACCAGGGGTAGGTGGGAAGGTTGAGGTGACAATCAGATTAGGCCATGATCTCATTGAGTGGCGGAGCTGCTTGAGGGGCCGAGTGACCTACACCTGCTCCTAACCCGTATGCTCACGTGTATTAAAAAATAATGATTTCCAAGTTATGAAAGTTGGATTTGGGATTTACAGACTGTTAGTGTTTGGCATAAAAGAGAGTTATTGTTTCAATCGTGAGGTATTGGGATTCCAACCATCGAGTGAGATTGGCAGAAACTCACTTGTAACTTTGGTGCTTATAGAATAAGAGTTGCATTTCACTGAGATGGATTAATGCTTCATTTAGATTGCTGTAACAACAGTTTTCATGTATCATGAATCATGGATGAATGTAACAAATGATTATTGATCTGTGGGAGACTCAGGCCTCCTCTTCCAAATGAAGGTTTGGACTTGATCTCAAGGACATTTTAAGCAGGAGGATCAAGGTTAAGTTTATGAGCTCGGAGCAAGCCAACTCCTGACACAATCTCTTCCCTTTTTCCCTCGCTCTCCACTATCCCAGACACAAACAAATGTATCTCTACACAAGACAGAAAGAGGAAGACATATATATATATATATATATATATAGACTAGTATCCACCCTGAAAGTGACTGTCGGTATCTGTTCTTCCCCAGGGGGAAAAAAAAGGGTGGTGACATGAGACGAGAGGCTCAGAAATCATCTTTCATTAAAACCTCTCTCAATGATTCCGAAGCTGCTAGGAAGTCTGGAAATGGGATTAACTCACAGTGAAGCTTGCTGATAGAGAGAAGCTGCCTCACCCGATTCTTTCTGTTTATTTCTTCCAGCCAGAAGAACTGACAAATGTCCTGGAGATCAGCAACATCGTATTTACCAGCATGTTTGCCCTGGAAATGATTCTCAAACTCACCGCGTTTGGATTCTTCAGCTACCTGAGGAACCCTTATAATATTTTCGATGGTATCATTGTTATCATCAGGTAGGTGATGGACAGCATCGGCGACATGAAACGCTCCCATCGCTGTTCAAGGGGCACCGAGGGCATTGGGCGGGGGGAGGGGAGGGTTGATGTTTCCTGCCGCTATTTCATTAAGGGAATGCATTGCATTTCTGTAGCGCCTTTCATAACCTCAGGATGACCCAAATCGCTGTACAGCCAAATGAGGTATTTTTGAAGTGTAGCCACTGTTGTAATGTAGGATACGCAGCAGCCAATTTGTGCACAGCAAGATCCCACAAACAGCAACGTGTTGATGAGCAGATCGTCTGTTGTTTAGCGATGTTGATTGAGGGATAAATATTTGGGATACCGGGGAGAAGCCTTCTTCAAAATAGTGGTTATCCGCCTGAGAGGGCAGGCAGTGCCTCAGTTTAGTGCCTAACCTGATAGCATCTGATTGGGACCTAATATGCTGGGCCTCCCCCAGAGAAGGTGACATGGGGCTCTCGCTGGCTCTCCAGCTGGCGGGCAAGACCCTCATCACCTGGATTACATTCCACCCCTACACTCTCATTCTTTGACCCACATGCACAGACACTCTCACACGCTCACACACATATCTAACTCTCACACACTTACTCATATACACACACTACTCACTCTCACTCACATACTCTCACAAACATACATGCACATGCACGTACACTCACTCAATCACACTCACACTCTCGCACACTCACTCACACACTTAGCGCTACCCTGTCTCACACTCACATGCACATTCATACACACTCATACACACTGTCATACTCACCACACATATATTGACACACACTTTCTCTCACCCTCACACACTCTCGTACTCACTTTCATATGCACATATACTCACTCTCACACACGCTCTCACACTCACATAGTCTCTCACATTCACACAGTCTCTCACATTCACACACACACACTCTTACACATGGTCTCAGACACACACTCATGTACTCTCTCTCACACGGTCTCTCACACTGTCTCTCTCTCTCACACTCACATACAATCTCATGTACTCTCCTCACACACACACTCACAATAGACCCATTTGCATTTCCATGCACAGCCTTCAAATCAAGCTCCAGTTTTTTTATTACATGGATTACAGGATTTTTTGAGGGGTGATTACATTTTCCGATTTTGTGCACTTACCTGTTAGGGCTATTGATTTGGTGAAATTCTATTTCCACTGTAAGGGATTTTGCAGAATGTTCTTTCAGATTCCTTTAGATTCTGTCTATTTTTTTGCAAAAATAACGAACTGTTGAGCTGGTTCAATAAAACCCGCATTTATACAGCGTACAGAACACCCCAAAGCACCCACAACCAACTTGAATTTTTGAAATTAGGTAGTCATAATGTAGGAAACACAGCAGCCAATTTGTACACAGCAAGCTCCCACAAGCAGCAATGCGATAATGACCAGATCATCCGTTTTAATGATGGTGGTTGTGGGATTATTATTGGTCGGGACACTGTGCCCTAGTCCAGAAAGCCAGAGGTGAAGATAAAACTGGAGCTAATATTTCCAAACTTTTCTAAGCATTCATTTACAGGCATACAAATTGCAAACATGTATCTCCTTATTTAACAGTCATAGTTTCTGCTCATTTTCATAAGTGAATTCCCAGCTATTGCCCACCACTTTCATACAACCAGATACAATTAACACCCTGGGGACAGTTCCCCTCTCTTTTTCGAAATAGTGGCCACAGGATCTTTTACTTATGCCAGAGATGGGGCTTTGATTTAGCATCTTAACTGAAGGATGGCATTCCTGACAGCACAGCACCCCCTCAGCACTGGCATGGGGGCGCCTCAGCCTAGATTTTGTGCTCAAGTCTCTGGAGTGGGGCTCGAGCCCCTGACTTTCTGCCACAGGGAGATGAGAGCACTATCTACACTGAGTGACAGATCCTGTGAACACTTGACAAAATGTGTGACCCCCCTGAAGCGGGTCCTTCTCAACCTGAAATAGTTACATGCACTTTTGATATCTCTTCCTCGGGGCAGTGTCTGCGAGATTGTTGGTCAGTCCGATGGGGGCCTCTCGGTCTTGCGCACCTTCCGTCTCCTGCGGGTGCTGAAGTTGGTGAGGTTCATGCCAGCGCTGCGCCGCCAACTTGTGGTCCTGATGAAGACAATGGACAATGTCGCCACCTTCTGTATGCTGTTGATGCTCTTCATTTTCATTTTCAGGTAGGTCAGTGCAAAGCGTCGGAAGAGCAACTTAAGACACGGTTCAACGCTCGGATCGTACCAACCCCCAGATCTTCCCCAGCGCCGATTTCATTTTTCCACCTCAGCTTTGCCTGGGGGTTTCCAGCTCGTGCTGGGCTGTGGTTCCACCAGCTCCGGCCTTCATCCAGGACCTTGTCCAAGATGCCAATGGGAAACTTAAGAAGTAGGGGCAGGGGAAGGCTGTTCGGCCCCTCAAACCTGCTGCGCCACTCAGTAAGATCATGACTGATCTTCCCCCCTCAACTCCATTTCCCTGCCCTATTCCCTTCATGCCCAAAAATCGGATGATCTATCCTGTACTTAACAACTCAGCATCCACAACCCTTAAGAATTCCAAAGATTCACAAGCTTCTGAATGAAGAAATTTCTCCTCATCTCAGTCCTAAATGACCGACCCCTTATCCTGAGATTGTGACCCCCCCCCCCCCACCCCTCCCCACCCACCACCTCTAGACTCTCCAGCCAGGGGGAATGGCCTCTCAGCATCTACTCTGCCAAGATCACTAAGGATCTTATAGGTTTCAATTAGATCACATCCCATTCGTCTAAACTGACAGAGCGTTGCCTCTACACAATCTCCCCTCCTAGGACACCTGGACAGTGAGTGCTGCAGGGCTGTTTGGCCATGAAAGGCATCACAGCAAGTCTCCCTGGGGTAGAAGATGATCGAGCGTTGGTGTTCCACAGGCACCATTGATTCTGCAGTGATTCGTCCTGCTTGGTATTTGGTACAAGCTTAGTTCAACAAAAATAACTTTCATTTATTTAGCACCTTAACACACTGCAAACAACGCCAGACAGGAAAGGGGTCCTCTGGACCATCAGCCCTAATTCACACAGGTGCGACAACCTGTGGATGACAATGTGGACTCTCCACACCCACCAACAAATCCATGTCATCCCCTGGGGGAGGCAAGAACAGTTCAAATCCCCAGGATCAGGGTCACTGGAGCTGAATATCAAACAAGGGGTCAATTGCTCCCCAGTTACATTGCTGTTCTTTTACTGTCACTGGGTCAAAATCCTGGAACTCCCTCCCTAACAGCACGGTGGGTGTACCTACACCACATCTGCAGCGGTTCAAGAGGGCAGCTCACCACCACCTTCTCAAGGGCAATTAGGGATGGGCAATAAATGCCGGGCCCAGCCAGCGACACCCACATCCTGTGAAAGAATTAAAAAAACGTTAATTGCTTGATATCTTCAGGAGTCGCTAAATTATGACCCCCCCCGAAGATTGAGTTTCCCTTCTCTAAAGGACATTAGGGAGTGTGATGGGGTTTTTACAACAGTGCAGTGGTTTCATGGCCATCATTGCTGCAAGGTTTACATTCCAGATTTGATGAATGAAGTGAATTTCAATGGCAGGTTTTGACCTCTTGCTGCCAGGTCATTAGTAGAGGCCTCTCGATAACTCATCCAGGAACAGAACCGTTCTGCGACCAGGGCCTATTTGGTTTATTTAAAAATGTAGCACAGGTGCAACCCTTGAGTTTGCAAGCATTGTTGTGCTCAACACAGCTGAGAACATCTGTGTTCCATTGTCCTTATGATAAAGTGTTAGCCCTCTGCATTTTGTACAGCCATAATCCTCTCCCAGGAGATTACATGACTGAGAGGAAAGGGAGGAGGGGAGGGGTAGGAATGCACTGGCCACTATGGGCGTGGGGCAGACTTTGGGGAACTAGCTGGTCTCTTCCTGCCCATATGATCGTATGGGATAAACCTGATCTCAGCCACAGTGGTTGCCATTGCTGATCAGCTAATGGTCAGGTTGTAATTTCTGAAGAGTCCCATCACCCTTCATTCCCACTCTCCATAGTCTTTTGCTTCAATGTGCTTCATCCAATGACCAAGCTGATAAGCACTGACACTTTCCCAGAGAGGTTGAGTGGGCCCAAACACTGGCTTAGCCTGAAACTCCAATTCAAAAGACAAACTTGCGTTTCTATGGCATCTTTCACTTGCACCCCCCCCCCCCCCCCACCTCCGCCCCGGATATCCCACAGCACCTTCGGCCAATGAAGTAGTTTTGAGGTGTAGTCTCTGTTCTAATGCAGGAGACATGACAACCAATTTGCGCACAGCAAGCTCCCTCAAATAGCAAAGTGATAATGACCAGCGGGAGGATTTCCCTCTTGTCTGGCATGAGGGCCCAGGAACGGCTGAGAAACTTACTCTTCCAGTTTGGATATTTTTATTCCATTCCTCCATGAGTTATGCTCTGTACTATGGACTACCATTAGGCGAGAGACTGGTCACTAGACCCCTGCAGGTGTAAGGAACAGCAACGTCCCTTCATTCTAGTCAGATGTCCCCATCCCCTGGACCGTCTGAAGGGAATTTCTTAAAGGCAGCCTTTTTCACTTCCCCGCTCCGTGACCCTTCGTGTTTGTATTCCAGTGCCTGTGTGTCAGTGGCAGGCCTGGGCTTGTGGCCCTGCCTGACCATGCAATTTGGCCTGGTTGCCATGACGATGCACAGCGAGCTCAACACAGGGGGCCTACAGGACATTTCCTGTCAGCACAAAGCAACATCAAACCTCACAATACATCTAATTGAGAGATATAACTACACATCAGCATCAAGTAAGGTTCAGCTTTGCTGCATAATTGGATATGAAGATTATGAGAGAAAATAAAGCAAATCACTGTGACTGTTGGAAACCCATCTGCGCACATTAGGGAATGAGAAGCTAACGCTTTAATTTAACTAAATGAAGAAGAGAGCAGATGGGGTTCATCTCCAAAGTCTTTAGTGGCACTGAATTGTTTGCATTTCTTGGTAAAATGAACTTTAACGTACTGTCCGCTCCTTCTCTTCTCAAGCATCCTGGGAATGCACATCTTTGGGTGTAAATTTAGCCTGAAGACTGACGGTGGAGATACTGTTCCCGACAGGAAGAATTTTGACTCGCTTCTCTGGGCAATCGTCACGGTTTTTCAGGTTAGCGTCGTGAGCGGTGCAGGGAAGTTGTAGAAAGGTGGAGAAGATTTGTTGCCAAGCTAACAGGAAGTTGGTTGGACTTACAGCAGCATATTGAATGCCAATAGCCTAAGGAAAGAGCGAAGTGAAAGCGGAGGAGGTCAGATGTGTTGGGGAGCTGGGGGAAGGCAGGATGGGCTCTGAGGAGTGTTTGGCAGCAGGGAGGGAGGGAGCTGGGCAAGGGGCTCCCAAGAGCAGTCAGGGCAGCTCCAACAATGGGACAGAGGTAGCAAGAGACAAGGAAGAAAGACTTGCATTTCTATAGCACCTTCCACAACATCAGAGCCTTCCAAAGCACTTTACAGCCAATGAAATACTTTGGAAGTGTTGAAATGTAGTAAACACGGCAGACAATTTTCACACAGCAAGCTCCCACAAACAGCAATTTGATAGGGACCAGATTATTTAGTAATGTTAGTTGATGGATAAATATTGGTCAGGAAACTGGGAGAAACTCTTCTTCGAAATAGTGCCATGGAATTTTTTTTAACCATCACCTGAGAGGGCACCCAATGCCTCGGTTTAACGTCTCATTAGAAATTCAGCATCGTCAACAGTGCTCCTTCAGCACTGCATGGAAGTGTCAGCCTAGGTAATGTGCAAGTGTTTCTGTGGTGGTGCTTGAACCCATGGCCTTCTAGCTCAGGGGCTGCCCTGAGTCATTGCTGGGCAGGAGATGCTTTGGGGTGATCCAGGGAATGAAGTGTAAAAACTTCAACCAGGAGGTTCCACTCTACCCAAGCACCAAAGGGAACCCAATGTTGTTGGGAATTGAACAGGAGTCCTACATGAAGGAATCGGACATTGGTGGTCCTCCTGAGTGAGCGATAGACCTTCTTCCTGTGGCCAGCCTTCATTTAAGAGCTGAGTACAGGCAACAGACTGATAGTAAAAGCTTTCATATCAATCCTGAAGAGAGAGGAAATGGGGAGAGATGGCAAGAAACAGCTGACCTATCAAAAAAGACTGGAGAACCAATAGAACGAATTCATGCCTGTGCCATTTGAATATGTTAATGTATCTGCTGTTTCAGTCAGGCTGGCTCATTGTGCCCTTTCCAATTGTCAAAAAATGCTCTGTTCCTATCTGTAAAGGGGAGTGAGTGCTTGATACAAAACAGGGCATTGAAGGGGCAGGGGGGTGGGGAACAAGGGGAAGCAGGGTCCAACAGGGGCTTCCCATACCAGAATGGTCAGGGGGGAGATCCTACAGAGCAGGGCTCAAACGCTGACTGAGGCTGAAAGCAGTTTGTCCACGAGCTGCCTCACTGCATCAAGTTCAAACTCGGATTTGTCTCACGCTTCTAACATAGCGAAACGATCCGAGGTGCTTCGCAGGAGCGATTATCAAAAACTTATCACATAAGGAGATATTTGGCCAGATGACCAAAAGCATGGTCAAAGAGGTAAGCTTTACAGAGCCCTAAAGGAGAAAAGGTAACAAAGCAGTGATTTTACGGAGAGAATTCAGGGTTTAGGGGCCCAAGGAAATGGCCACTGACGGTGGAGTGATTAAAATCAAGAATCCTCTTACAGAGACGATCTAAAAGGTGGGCTTCAGAAACCCAAAGGAAACCAGTGAGAAAAGGCAGACATGCCCACCATCCATGAACTCTACCTTACCCAGAAGGGCTCTTTGCAGGTTTTCCACAGCTTTGTGAGTGTTTTGTACAGCATACAGAATATGGTGCATATTCTGCTGTCGGTGGAATTGGCTCAGTCATATTGCTGATGATAGCTGGTTTTTTCTTCTGGTGTTTCACAAAGTTTAGGTTGGGGAGAAACCTCCTAATCAAATACCCAGAGTTTTTCTCATTTGGCCTGGGCCCAACAAATGAGAAAAAGGAGCAGAGAACCAGAACACCAGGTCTCTTACACTTTTTGCCCCTCTGTGAGTTTGCGATGAGCTTGGAAGTAAGTACAGAGAAAGATCCCGACTGAAACAGGAGCTACATTATATATGATCAAATGATGCAGGCATGAACCCTCCCATTGATTTTACCGGCCTTTACACTGGTACAATGCCACTTCCAAATCATCTACAGTGAGAATCCTGCGTCACTAGGGGCTCAGCTTCAGGTGAAAGTTCAATGACAGGGCAAAGGGCGAAATTTTAAAGGTTGCCAGCATGTATAACAATGTAAAGAAGTTTAATTGACCATATTTCAGATCATGTCTTTTGCTAAATGTCTTTCAAATGTATGAATTGCTAATCCTGAGTGCCGTGTGTCCAATCACCTCAGTGGCTTGAAGACATGAGCTGAAGTTTTGAATTCTGGCCCCCGCAGATCCTGACGCAGGAGGATTGGAATGTTGTGCTTTATAACGGAATGGCCTCCACGTCACCCTGGGCTGCTCTGTACTTTGTGGCCCTGATGGCCTTTGGTAATTACGTGCTCTTTAACCTCCTGGTCGCCATCTTGGTAGAGGGCTTCCAGGCAGAGGTAAGTAGTCACGATCCTTTGCTTGCTCATCGTCGTGCGGTCGCTCGAGAAAGTTGAGGGGCTGGGTGGGCTCGCGCTCTGTCTTCTCACCTCCAGCCGCCCTGGGAGCAAGTGCACAACTCTCCCCTCCGCACTGCCTGAAAGCATCCTTCAGGAAGTGGATCCGTGCGTCTTACCCTGATTCCTATTAGTTGTGTGCGCACAACACAAAACAGCCCAAGTGAGACTCTAAATGAACAAAATAGAATTACATAAGAAAAGACTTTCATTTCTATAGCACCTTTCAGGATCTGAGGACAATTCAAAGTGCTTTATGACTAATGGAGTATTTTTTGAAGTGTAGTCAGTGTTATGCTGGAAGTCAATTTGTGTGCAGCAAGCTCCCACAAATAGTAATGAGACAACCTGTTTTTAGTCATGTCTTTTGAGGGATCAACATTGGCCAAGTCTCAAATATGTCCCAGTAATTCCAGTAACAGGGTGCACTCCTCTGCTTGCAACTGAGCCACATTGTGAGGACACAGTAGAGGGAGATTTGCATTGTATCAAACCATTGTTCACTTCACCTCGGAATGCTTGATGTATCGTGTAGTTGATATTTTAACTCACCTGACCAAGAAGGTGAGACTCGGGGTTTATCCCCATCTTCACCTCGCATCACAGGTTGAACTTTCATCCATTGTACTTTCATTGGCAGGGAGATGCCAACAAGTCGGACTCAGAGGAAGAACGAACTTCAACAAATTTTGAAGACTGTGAAAAGATCAAAGAAATGCATTATTTATCAGGTAACAAAACAAAACAACATCTTTAAAAAAAACAGAGCAAGTGTTTCTCAGTGATGACAGAGGTGTTCGGAAAAAACTGTGTCCACTGGCAGAATGGTCAGTTTCATTCCATGTCCAGTGGCAGCACGGTCAGTTTCATTCTGTTTCCATTGGCAGGATGGACAGTTTCATTCTGTTTCCATCGGCAGGATGGTCAGTTTCATTCTGTTTCCAGTGGTAGGATGGTCAGTTTCATTCTGTAGCCAGTGGCAGGATGGTCAGTTTCATTCTGTTTCCATCGGCAGGATGGTCAGTTTCATTCTGTTTCCATCGGCAGGATGGTCAGTTTCATTCTGTGTCCAGTGGCAGGATGGTCAGTTTCATTCTGTTTCCAGTGGCAGGATGGTCAGTTTCATTCTTTGTCCAGTGGCAGGATGGTCAGTTTCATTCTGTGTCCATTGGCAGGATGGTCAGTTTCATTCTGTGTCCAGTGGCAAGATGGTCAGTTTCATTCTGTTTCCATTGGCAGGATGGTCAGTTTCATTCTGTGTCCAGTGGCAAGATGGTCAGTTTCATTTCATCAATGGTTTCCATCTGGTAAATTCTTGAAGTATCTAATTGTTGTCTCTCATTTTTCTTTTTAATGATTCAGAGTTGAAAGCTTGTTCGATTGCCATGACTCCCAACGGGCATTTGGACCTGTCTCCTCAGAACCAGTCAATAGGATCAAGGAGCTCACTACAGCCTGAAAACCCCTACATCTCTGCTGGGTCCCGGAAAAGCAGTGTGACCTCACTGACTCGCATCAACTTTGACCAGAAGTCACTGGTAAGGACCTCATTTGACAGCTGTATAACAATGCACACCAGGATGCATTAGTGGGCAGGTCCTTCACGAGTGAGTAAGACTTGTGTGAAAAATGTTAATCAATCCCTCGCCGATTGCCACTGGCTTACAAACGGTTGGCCAATTCTGGACGTATTCCAGGAGGTTTCACCTTATGACCGCCTCTGCCCCACCCCCATGTTCCCACCATTGGTTGCCTGACATATCCATCATCCTGGCACCCTGCCTCCCCATCCAATCAGAAATTCGAGAGACTCGTCGTTACCTGATTGGATGACCCTTCATTGTCAAACAGCCTTTCCTCCCCCAGCTACACTACACTTATGGCTAATAAAGGGGGTTTCAAGAAAATGAAAAACTCTCACTGCATTGAACTACGGAGACAGCTGCTAAATCCGATTGCTATAAGTGTAAACAAGGAAAATGGAACACCAAGGAAAAGAGACGGGAGTTCCAGGATCACAGGTACAACGCTGGAAGCCTTCGTAGTGGAGGTGGACAGGAGGGGTAACTCCATGATTCTGCACAGGGCCAGGAGGACATCAAGAACAACCCTCTGAAGGGATTGGGAGCAGGCGGCCAGAGAGGTCAATTCCCAGGGTCCAGCCCCAAAGACTTGGCAGCGGTGCCGCAAGAGGTCCAATGACCTCACGCGGGTGGTCAAGGCCAGTGAATGCACCTACGCTTGACATCTCCAATCCACTCCAATCCCCACCTCTCACACTGCTCAATGCACCACACTCCCATCACTCACTGAGCGCCTTTTCCCAGCTTTCAAGTCTCAGGTCTAGCATCCAGACACTGCATTTCACCCTCACACGCATCTCCATGATTCCAGCCTCGCAGCCACCTCTCACTGCTTCCACAAACTTCCAGCTATTCAGCTGTGGCACCCAAACACAACGCAGCACAATCACTGACACTCTGCCCTCTGCCTTGCCGGACAAGGTAGCACACAGTCGAAGGCAGCAGAGCAGTGCCAGTTGGGAACAGGACACCTGCAGTCCCCTCAGTCCGACATATCAGTTGGTTCTCCGTTTCATGGGTACAATTGTGGCAAAGCCCATAACATCCGGTGTTGCTGAGAGCATTGAGAATGACTGCACAAGGGCGGTTAGGGATGGGCAACAAGTGCTGGCCTTGCCAGCGATCCCATAAAATAATTTTATTTTTAAAGTTCCTATCTTATGCCCTTTCTTAAATCCCAGCTCACCCTCACCCTGCTTTCTGACGTGATGGGCAAGCTGCAGGTGGTGTGACCATGGACCTCTCGCATTCCGTCCCAGGCCCCTTCCCTGACCCAGACTTCCCCTTTCAAATTTCCTGCTTTCAGGTGCCCGAGATCTGCACCCTGTGCAGCAACAGCAGCTGCAGGAAGAAGAGAGAGAGCAAAACCACAGCACTGATGAAGAGGCCCCAACCCTTGGTCTGAAACTCGCAGCCACTGTCATGATAATAGTTGATTGTGGTAGTATTAGATACTATACTGTACTCTGTACTAGATATGGGGGTCACCTGACCTGGGTGTTGAAGGTCAGATAGCACAGGCTGGAACCTGTCTTGATAGAACTCAGTTCCTGCAGATATGTGTTTATATTAGGAAAATGTGTTATCGATAAAGTTAGCTCAGCTACAATGTCGATGGCCTGTGTGTGTGTCATTGAAACAAAAAAACAAGACAGTCACCAGCTCAGGTATTGACACTGCACGTACCTTAGAGACTAGTATAGAACACGTGCTGAGTCACCACACACCACTGGGCTACAATCCTGCCGGGGGCAAAGGATGATATAGGTGGAAGCTCACTGCAGGGTGTGGGGGCAGACGTGTTCTGCTGCAGAAGACTCAGCTGAGGATGGCATTGGGCAGTCTACAGGAGAGCGGTGATGGGCTTGCACGCCGATACACTCGCTGCATTGACCATGTCGAGGGACATGGAGGAGTCCGGCTGCAACTTGGCAAAGGGCATCACTCAGACACTCCCCTCTCCACCACCCCGATCCCATCTCCCTGTCAATGCTGTGGGCGCGGAGGCTCCATGACTGCCACCCCCATAACTGTAACTATCGCAGTGTTTGTGTGGACAAGTTCCCTGCCCCTCCCCCCCAGTGAGGGTACAGCAAGACCCCCTGCCGAAATCAGGAGCTCACCAAAACACCCCTGAAAACACTCCAGAGTGCTTCCAGAGCCTTTGCAGAAGTTATTCAAAATGACCTGACCTGCAAGGTGAGTGCCTGGCCCTTTAAGTAACTTCAGGACTGGGCCCTGCTGCTGCTGAATGCTTCGTCCTTAGTGGGTGACAAACGAATTCACCCTCTCGATCAGCAGCTTCCACCATTTGCAAGTTGGCATCACATCAGCTGGTAGTGACATCATGATGGCATCACTTCACACACTTCTGCCCCACTCAGGGGCACCCACCCCTTCTCAGCCTGGGACACCTAGAGTCACGCGGGAAGTGGCTGGAGGCGCTGGGCATCGCCGCTGGGAGGGTGCTCGGCTTTTGTAGCATCATCTCCAGTGGTGCTACGCCCTGAATTTCACGGCCACAATTTTCTTTCGATGGCCCAACAGCTTTTTCTTCCGGCTGTTGCTTGCAGCAGGGGCTCTGTGGATTAATCTGCAATTCTGGGGACTCCAGGGCAATCCTGGCAAGTTGGCAACTCTACACTTTGATGCCTTGAACAAAATCCCTCCCTCCCTCCTGACGCCAACTACATCGTCTGTTCCATAAAGTTGGACATATTGAACGAAAGGCATTCCAGCATTAACCGAGTGAACTGCTGTGAACGTGCTCAATCAGCAACACCCCATTATCCCAGCACTGGTTTGAGGAGTTAACCTGGACAATATCGATGACTGACTCATTAGATCCATTGTTTAATTAGTCCTCATCAACATTCTACCTGACTTGTTTGCCTGTCTGAGCTGCTGTTTGTAAACCAAACCTAATAAATCATAAATCGTGATCTAAGTTAAATAAAAACTCTTCCAGTCCGAATAGGTCAAAATATCAAAATAGTACAGAGCTCCAGCTGCTCATATTTTAGATTGAGTGTTTGGTTCAACTGGGTTTCTGGTTAACATGGGGGGAGATTTAAGCAATTCATTAACATTTAACATTGAGAGTACTAAACAGTGGAAGTACATACAGCTTCTGGTAATTACTGCTGAGAGTACTTACAACAAGGAGTGCTTGTTATTGATGGGATTAATATTCAGAGTACGCACATGTAGTGTTAACTCCCCCTTAACACTGTTCCCTGCATTTGGGATATGAAATGGTGAGTGAGAGCATTTAATCCTTCAGTCAAGTTCTCACCTGACAATCTGAGAGCTGTGAACCTGATTTAGTTTTAAAGAAGATGCAGCATGGAACCAAACCACAATTGGTCTCAGTTTGATTCCCGCTTTGTGTTGAGGTACCTGATCTCAGCCAGAGTACCTGTAGCATCCCACAATTTGCCTCACCGTCCCTGGGGTATGGATGGGGCAGAATTGTCCATCTCCTGTTGGAAGGCCTAAGGTATCAGATAACAACAGGATCAATCCCAGCTGTGATGCATGCCATTGTCGAACAGCCTGTTAACATCCACATGAGTGCAAGGCACTTTGCGCGAGAGATCAAGAAAGTGCTTGCATATACGCAGCTTGTTCCACATCATCACCACAGCGCTCACTACCAAAGGAACATATCACAAGGTTTTAACACTGTCCTATCAGTGAGAACCAAGTGGGTGGGTGGTTAAAAAATGAAGCAATGATTTACCAGCTTGTAGCTCTGCACTCTCCTGACACGACTGATTTTAATCCGCAGGCTTCCACAGGCAGGAGAAGTTATGTAGACTAGAATCCCATTCAGCCGAATGGGCCCTGATTGCATTTTAACAGGGACCTGAGTGGGGGAAAGTATTGTAATCTACCTGTGTATGCTCAGCTCTCAGTCACCTCCTGTCAGGGCTGAACAGCCACATTTTTCAAGTCCGTCGTCGTAGACCAATCACTCACTAATGCTCAGAACATCATTGGCTCTGGTGGTGAGACTTTATTCGATATTAATAACATGGTTGTGAGGCAGAGAAGTGACAAAGGTTTTTGCTTTCAAATCTTTTGGAGTCTGCTTTCCCTCTTGGAAACATCCAGAAGACTCAGTCAAAAACCGGAGTGTCCAATTCAGTCAGGTGGTGACCCCCTTAGACAATCTAGTGTTCTTACAAATCTCACACTAAAGACCCAAGCACAGGCTGACATGTTAGGACAGGACGTGGGGAATGCTGCACTATCAGAGGTGCCACCCTTCAGATGAGAGATGGCTGACCAATGGCCAGCCTCCTATTCCAGTCAACAGAAAGGATTTCAAGACACTGAACAGAGAAGAGCAGGGGAACTCTTCCCTGGCGTCCTTTTTTTTAAATTCATTCACGGAATGTGGGCATCGCTGGCTGGGCCCAGCATTTATTGCCCATCCCTAGTTGCCCTTGAGAAGGTGGTGGTGAGCTGCCTTCTTGAACCGCTGCAGTCCATGTGATGTAGGTACATGCACAGTGCTGTTAGGGAGGGAGTTCCAGGATTTTGACCCAACGACAGTGGAGGAACGGCCGATATATTTCCAAGTCAGGATGGTGTGTGACTGGCCCGACCAACATTCCTCTCTCAACTAACATTGTCACGTTCAGTCGCCTCGATCTCTTTGTGACACCTTCCTGTGCGCAAAGTTGACTGCAGTGTTTTCCCACCACCAGCAGGTTGTACAGCCGATCCTTATAGACGACAAAAGCAAGATTTACATTTCTGTAGCACCTTTCACACACACTGGGTGTCCCAAAGCTCCTTGCAGCCAATGAGGTACTTTTGCATATTAGCCACGTTGCAATGGAGGAAAGGCGGCAGCCAATCTGTGCACAGAAAGATCCCACAAACAGCAATGTGTTGATGACCGGCTAACCGGGTTCTCAGTGATGTTAACTGAGGGATAAGTATTGGTCCAGGCCCCCGGGGGAGAACTCCCCTGGCCCTTCTTCAAGAATAGTGACCGTAGGACCACCTGAGACAGCAGACGTGGGCTGGATTCTACAGCCTACACCGGGCGTGTTTTACCGCCCATCCCTGACCTTTTCCCCATAATACGGGTGGTGGGTAAGTGGCCCACGAGGCTGCCCCTGCCCTTAGGCCTATCAAGGCCCTTAACTACCCAATTAATGAAGTAGTTAATGGCCTCAATCTGCCTCCACTGCCATACATTGGGCAGCAGTAGGCAGGCCAGAGTACAAAGGCCACTTCTGAGACGGCTTCTTTATAAAAGACAGGAAGGACATGGGGAGGCCCATCAATTGGGATGCCTTGTGCACATTGCGCACCCCCCCACCCCCCCCCCCACCCCTGACACACACACACACACACACACACACCTCCACCCGCTTTGTTCCTTGCTGCCTGCCCCCCAAAACATGGCTTCCTACCTACCCCCTGCCCCGTCCTAAAAGCTCAGGGCTTACCTGTCCCTAGTCGCTGTGATCTTCTTCCTGGCGATTCCTTGTTGGCCCAGCGTTCTCCGCTTCGGAGTTCCCGCGTTGCTGGTACGGCAGGAGAGCTGCTGGCCAATCAGTCTGAGCAGCGGCGCTGGAGGGTGGGATTTCCAGAGGGGCTGTATAGCCCACCACCACCATTACTGCCGTGTGGGGCAGGCTTTTTAAAAAGCCCGTCCGGTTGGGACCAGTCCGCATGCCCCCCCCCCTTCCCCCACCCACCCCCACCCCCCTTCACCCAGTGAAGTCCAGCCCTTCAGCCTCGGTTTAGTGTCTCCGAAAGACGGTATCTCTGACAGTTCAGCATTCCCTCAGCGCTGCGCTGGGAGTGTCCGCATCTTCATCTAAGCCTGTCGGGTTAATCTTCCCCCCCTCCACACTGTTCCGGCTACTCTCACGAGTGAATGGCTGCATGTTTGAGGGAAGCGGGCGCGAGACCTCGGCACAATGGTTTAAGCGTCAGGGCGATGACCCATGTGACTTCTTCCTTTCAGCCGAGTCGTCGAAGCTCTCACTACATCCCGTGGGGCGCTGGCAGCAACTGGGGCAGCCGGAGGGCCAGCTGGAACAGCATGGGCCACGCCTCAAGCCTGAAGCGGAAGCCTCACTCCGGGGAGCACGAGTCTCTGCTCTCCGGCAACAGGCGCAAGATCTCCTCCTCCGACGACGACCCTGACGACATCAGGCCTGAGGTGGTCAATAGCTCGAGCCTGCCCTACCGTCGAGCACTCTCCCTGGACACCAAATGCTCCGGTGACTTGCCGGAACTCCTCCAGGTCCCGATCGTGCAACCATCGGGGAGGAAGAACAGCGTAGCGACGGTTACCATGGACCACAGGGACTGTAACGGCAAAGGCCCACCCATTGTGAAAGAAATCTTCCCAAAGATGAAGAACAGAAAAGAGAGGAGCGTTTACGATGAGGAAATTGACTATGTGAGTATTTTAAGATCTGCTTCAAAATGAAGGGAGGAGGTCAGGAAGCCATCCCTGTAACCCTTTCTAAAAAATAAATCCTGACTAACTTTAAAGGCCTATTTTAGAGAGGGCCTGTTCCGTCATTGTCAAGGTCAGGAGACATCGGGCCTGGAATTGGATCATTATCTCATCCCTGCTGTGCAGTATTGGCTTTACTCATTCCCCAAGTCACTAAAAGCACTTGTAGAGTGAACAGATGCTGTGGGTGTGGGATAATGTAGATGAAAAGCAGCAAGATACTGGGCACAATCAGCAGGTCAGGCAACACGTATGGAGAAACAGAAATTGGTTTGAGATCAAACTCTTCGTCAGGACTATTCAATGGAAAAAAACTTAATTGGGGGGGGTGTAAAACAAGTATGGAATTTGCTATCAACTGTTTCTATCCCTGATGCATCTCAGTAGCAAGTTCAGAGGAAGACCTCTACTGAGGTAGCAAGAGAAAGTGCTAGAAAAACTCAGCAAGTCTGGCAGCCCCTGTGGAGAGAGGAACAGTTAATATTTCAAGTCTAAAGTGGCTTTTCTGAGTCCTGAAGTAGAATCATCTTGGACTCAAAACATTAACTCTGTTTCTCTCTCCCACAGATGGTCCCTGACCTGCTGAGGTTTTCTAGCCCTTTCTGTTTGTATATCAGACTTCTAGCATCCACAGTATTTTGCTTTTATCCCTATTGAGATGCTGTAACCTATCCATTCCTCACAGCAGCGACTCACATCAAGTTAGAATGGGATTGGCACCGAGTTGTGGGAAGCTTTGTACAGGGAAGATAGAGAGGGGAGAAGGCAGAGACAAAGGAAAAGAGGAAGAGTAGGAAAGGTTGCAGAGGAGAGGAGGCTACAGGGGTAGGAAGGACCGTGGAGTGACTTGAATTTTAAAATTGAGGTGTTGCCGAACCGAGAGTCAATTTAAGTAGGTCAGTGAGCCCAGGGGTGATGGGCAAATGGGACTTTGATATGTATTTGGATATAGTATCCCCTTCGAAAAGGATGACTGGGTAAAATGTGACACCCATGATGCTGGAAACTGCTAACAAAGCAACCCCTACAGATGTAACCAGTACAATAGGCAATCGAATGGGTTTCCCTGTCCGGGGAACATGACCAGTAACATTTTCAAGCAAGTCCCTGCCAAATTTAATATATAAAAGGTAGATTTTGCAGAGACCATTTGATGGCGAAACCCATTTGATGTTAAACACAGAATGAATTCATGAGTGACTTACCTCTTAAGTACTGCATGTTTAGCATTAAAGGTAATTACGCATGCAAATTCTATGCATTTGTACACTGTCCATGTGGTCTTTGCTAAATTGAATCTTAATTGTACTGGAATTAAGGCCATTTTTGTGCTATTGTCTCAGATTGACAGGGTCTCAATGGAGACAAGCTAAATACCTAACCCCATGACATATGTTCAAAAATAAATAAATCTAATGAGAACTGATCCAAAAATGCCTCAATTGCATTTTGCAATTTCTTAATGTAACATTCATGATGTTTGCTGAGTTTCTTGGGAAATTGATTCTTCCAATTAAACCACCAGACTGGACATTAGATAGTTACATGATCCTTTCAAACTGATTCGAATAAGTAACAGGATTATTTCCTGTTCATACAGAGCTCCTCATCATGATGAAAAGCCTCAGCGCAAATTAGTTAGGAAGGAGAATAGACACTCAATTAGGAGTTTAAGTGAGGGGAAGCAACTGCAGGTAGAGTTAAAGTTAACATTTTAAGGAGACATTTGAAGGCAAGGAAGGAAAAAGCAAAGAAAAGTGAGAGAGAAGAGTCTCAGAGCTTGGAGAAATTTATCTTGATTGATGTCTCAAAATGGGTAAGTAGGTAGCCTGTTTCTAAATCAAGTAAATATAAAAAGCATCAGACTGAGCAGCCTCCCAAGGTGAATGGCCTCCTCCTGTCCTGTAATTCTTTTGTGTTTCTATGTCTCACTTTGTGCCCCACGTTAATGAAAATGCAGCTTACACTGGAGGGGAAGAACTGACTGTTAGCAATAATCCAGCACCATCGGATAGAGGGTGATGGAGGACTGCAAAGGGATGCTAAGATAGAGTATAGCAAAGGCCAAGAACGGATTTGAAGGTTCAGATGGCAATCTGGATGTTGAGTCAATGGAACCCAGGGAACCAATAGGATGTAAAAGAGGGATTGGAAAGGGAAGAAAAGGAAGTGTGGACTTTGTTTGGAAGGGGTCATTGGTGGCTTTGATCTGAGTGATTGTGGTGATGTAGATGGAGTGGAATTGAATTGGGAGGGTTTGAGTGTGGTTTGTAGTGGAAGGAAGAGCTGTATCGACTCCTGGACCCACCATGTGGACCATGCTCTCAAGGCCCATAGACTTATACCGGGGGAGTGGTAAAGGTGAACTATCTAGAAATGGAAGGCCTTATATTACAATGTTGAGGGGGCCGGCAGCTGTAGATTCCCCAGAAGGCCATTCTGGCCTTGTGCCTACCAGAAGCTTGGTTGAAACTTTCTCAAAATCCTTTTCCTTAGATTCCTAGTTGCAGTTAAAACTGCCCTGGTTAAGTTACATCTTGTGAAGGGCCAGGTGAGTTTGGACCAATGGGTTCCCAAAGTTCTCCACCACTGGGGGTTTTCCTCACCTCATGTCTGGGTCTGTTGTTGTTTCATTGACAGAGATTGACCACTGGGATTAGTCAACAACTCCATTATCATTGAATCACACTATCCTCCGTACAGCAGAGAAGGCTGAGAGGAAATATAATCAAGGTGTTTAAATCATGAAGAGATTTGAGAGAGTAAATAAAGAGAAACTGTTTCCAGTGACTGAAGGATCTATAAACAGGGGGCACAGATTTAAAGTGATTGTCAGAAGAATGAGGGATGGCATGAGCAAAACCCTTTTTTCCACAACTAGTGATTAAAAATTTGGAATGCTCTGCCCGGTAAAGGATTCTGCTTAATTATAGCTTCCAAAAGAGGAATTTGAAGGATAAAAAATTGGAGCAGGGGAGTGGACTACCTGGATTGCTCTTCGAAAGAGCTGGCACCAACTGAATGGGCTGGATGGCTTCCTTTTTACTGTACTATTCTATAATTCTATGAGGCAAACTAGATGGTCTTCTTTAGTCTAGCAGTTCCAATGTATCTAATAGAGGAAGGAAGCCTTCATCCTATCAATCACACTGGTGAAAGGATCAATCCTTTGTAGCAACAATGGTGAGACCAACGCTCTAAAGTCGGCCAAGATGGCTCTTCCTCACGTTAAATGGTTTGCACGTATTCATTGCAGAGCCTGTGTTTCCGAATTCAGAAGATGGTGGAAATTTACAAGCCGGATTGGTGTGATACCCGAGCAGATTGGTCAGTTTACTTATTCTCGCCGCAGAATAGGTAAGAATGTATAATGTGGCAAAGGGCAGATTTTATAACCAATTTTACTTAAGCGCTATGCTTCAGGGTTTCCTAAAAATACTTTAATGGCATAATTCTCCAGGGCCGTATGGATTCCAGAGTTTGAGAAGTTTAAAGGATTTGATAGGGTGCATAGAGAGAAACTATTTCCCCTGCTGGTGATGGAGTCTAGAACATGGGGACAAAACCTTAAATTTCAGGGGCTGATGTCAGCAATCACTTCCTCACACAAAAGGGGTTGGAAATCCGGAACTCTCTCCCCCGCAAAAAGCTGTTGAGACTGGGGATCCATTGAAAATTTCAAATCTGAAATTGATAGATTTTTGCTGGTCAAAAAAGTTAAGGAATCCAAAAGCACTCGGAGTTAAGGTACAGATCAGCCATGATCTAATTGAATGGGGGAACAAACTCGAGGGGCCGAATGACCTCTTCCCATGATCCTAAGATTTGGTAGGAATTCAGCACAAGACCCGTGACCCCAGCCTCTCTAATGGGTTGCTTAACCTAGAAAGTAATGGCAGGCACCATGCCATATCTGGAATGTCTACCATCTCCAAGAGGCAAGGAAATCTCCTCTGCACTGCCAGTTTGGAAGCTGGGAGTGTTGAGGTCCTCCCTACTGTCAAGTAAGTTAAGATACCTCCATTATAAGAGGGAAAAGCTTAAAGTAAGCTTAAAAAGAAATCTTTGTTCTTTGACGGGGGGGGGGCGGGTGGTTGGGTGTTAAGGGGTAGAACAGGCAGGGCCTCGGTCTGGAATGGAAACCCAGCTGAACCCACCCTCACCATTCAGGAGCCCAGTCACTGTGGCAGAGGATTCATTCGGCAGGAGATGTAGGAGCTCCACGTCGCAAATCCCAGGCTTGCAGTGAATTTGGATGACTCTGGGAAGTGGCGTGCCTTTCTGCTTCTTGACAACCAATCCGCCCGAAACATTGAAGTTTCTCTCTCTCTTTCAGACTGTGGTTTATTTTAAACTTGTGCAGGTTCTCCTCTGTCCCTGCTGTAGGATGTTAGTTGTCTTTTCTTGCTTAGTGACTGGTAACCTCCTCAGGTTTGAGCATGTTCGCAGAGGGTAGTGAATCACTGGTGCTGCGCCCGTTAACCTCAGCACCCTGAGATTTCTGAAGCCTGTCTTCTTCTCTTACCCGATTAGATTCCGCCTGATGTGTCAAATGATCATTGCCCACAAGCTCTTCGATTACATCGTTTTGGCTTTTATTTTTCTAAACTGCATCACTGTTGCGCTAGAACGACCCGAGATTAACCAGGGAAGCACAGTAAGTGACCTTACCACTTTCACCTCTCTGGTCGTAAAACAAAAAAAAGCTTGCTTTTCTACAGTGCCTTTCATGACTTCAGTATGTCCCAAAGCAATGAAAGAATTTTTGAAATGTAGTCACATTGTAACATAGGAATCATGACAATCAGTTTGCACACAGCAAGCTCCCATATATGGCACTGTGATAATGACCAGATCTTCTGCTTTGGGATACTGTTTGTTGGAAAAGTATTGGCCAGGACAGGGCCTTAGTCTCTTTATGCGACGTGAAACCATCGTAGGCCAGGGCTTCCCAAACTGTGGGTCATGACCCCAAGTGGGGTCGCGAGCTTTGAGCCAGCAATGGCTGCAATGGAGCTCAAACTTATTTCTGACACTTGCAAGGTCCCTTTATATCCTTACCTATTTTTTTCTCATTTGTAGGCATGGCCTGCTCTCTCAGGTCCGATTGCTACTGCAAAAAGGGGTGATGGTGTAGTGGTATTGTTGCTAGCCTAGTCATCAGGAGACCCAGGGGAAAGCTCTGGGGACCTGGGTCTGAATCCTGCCTTGGTAGATGATGGAATTTGAATTCAATAAAAATCTGGAATTAAAAGCCTAATGATAGCTATCGTCAATTGTTATAAAAACCCATCTGGCTCACTCATGCCCTTTCGGAAAGGAAATCTCTGCTGTCCTTACTGGTCTGACCTACATGTGACTCCAGACCCACAGCAATGTGGTTGGCTCTTAAATGCCCCCTGAGCAAGGGCACTTAGGGATGGGCAATAAATGCTGGCCTACCCAGCGATGCCCACATCCTATGAATGAATTGTTTTTAAAAGCCTGTGAATAGATTTTTTTTGGAAGAAAGCTTGCATTTCCAACGCTCAACTCCTGATCCTCCACCACCTGCACCCCCTGCTCAACAACTGACGCTTCCCAGCGCCGTTCAAGCACCGAAGCCTGTAGACTCCCCCACCTCAACCAATGAAGCCTTCCCCTCCTTCCCCACCCCCTCAGCTCAACACGTGAACACCTGCAGCTCTCGTAAGCCCCAAAACCTTCACTTGGAGGACACATGAAGTCTGAGCCATTAAAATGGAGTCACACCAGGAGAAGGTTGGGGAGGCACTGGTGGAAGCACTAGAAAAAGAAAACCATAATCTGTTGCCTGAATTTGTGTGAAAGCTGCAAGAAAAGTAGGATATAGTCTTAAATTAATTCTTGTATTGCTCTTATTTTTTTGGAGGGGGAAGAGAGGCAATTGTTAGTGATCATTAGGTGAAGAGATGTCAATTGTGGGACTGGAATATTTTGAACACCCGACCAGCTGCAGGCACAGAAAGGTTAAGATGCAAATTAAACCTGTTTATACTCAAGGTCGGCACTGGTGTAAATTCATCATAATAATGTGGTTCCCATGTGATGAATCATTTTCAGAAAAATATGGTTTTAATTTGGAGTCTCAGGTGAAGGAAGGAAAGCAGACACTTGCCTTAACATTGGGCCTTTCGTGGCTCAAAGCTCTTTGCATTCAATGAAACAGAGTCGCTGTGGCTATCCAAAAGTGCACAGTGAGATCCCAAAAAAGCCCCAAGTCATGAACTGAGTGAACTGTGTTGGATTTTCGTGATGTTGGTGCAGAGAGAGAGGAATGCTGGCCTGGACATCGTGCAGCTCCACTCTTGGGTCAGCGAGTCGAGCCTTTGGTGTTCAAACCCCACTCCAGGGACTGAGGCTAATAATCCAGATAACAGAGCTGGATTTCAGTGCAGCACTGAGGGAATGCTGCATTGTCGGAGATCCTATTTCAAAGTGAGGCCCTGCCTGCTTGTTCAAGTGAATATAAAAGATCCCCCCACTCACCCACCCACCCAGATTAGTCGAGCTGCAGTGGAGTTTGCCCCAGTGGCCCAAGTAACATACACCCTACGGCCAACAACACTAACACTGAAAGCAGCTTATCTGGTCATTTATCATCAGTTTCTTTCTTTATCTTCTTTCCAGTGTGTTGATTTAACAACCTATCTGAATGAGAGTAATTAATGGGAGGGGAAGTTATATTTATCCAGTTATGAAAATGAAGCCTTTTTCTCCCCTCTGTTTTCCATTGCCAGTTGACTAGCTACTAATGACTAATAATCCACCCCAGTGGTCATTTCCTTTCCTTTTGTACCTTATTTGGACTGGACTTTCTTTTTGCAGGAAAGGATCTTCCTCAGTGTCTCAAACTATTTCTTCACGGCCATCTTTGTGGCAGAGATGACTCTCAAGGTAAGCAGCGCTCAAAGGGAATGGAGGTCCAGGGTTAAAGCGTCCTTTTCAAAACCATCATCAGCCCGTCTGCACAAACTGCATTGTGCCCATAGGGGGGGTCTTGTGGTGCAGTGGGTAGCATCCCTGCCTCTGAGCCCGCCGAAGCTTCAGGTTCAAGTCCCCCCTCAGGACTTGACGGCCAAATTCACACGCAGCCAAGCAGTTTGATCAAAATGGGCTCCCAATATGCCTATGGGTAAGAGTGAGAGAGATTCCTGGTCAGCCATGCTTGATGCAGAGTGTTGCCCCTCCAACTATAACTTTGGGAAACAAACTATGGAAAACAGATGTAAACACTTGCTCTGTTTGTCTCTACACATGGGAAGCCATTGTGCCAGTCAATAATAGCAGCAGTACTGTTGTGACTGTGGGAGGGGATGAGATGGTGAGAATCCCTCTTTAAATGGGATTGTATGCTGAGAATCCCGCCATTCATGATATTGATCTGTGAGGGATGGATTCCTTGTCCGGAGCAGAATGCAGCATCAGTGTGTGAATTGGAAACAGACGGGCAGAGCCCCATACTGTGAACTTGTGGAGCAGGAACAAGACAGATGGGATGTAACTATAAGTGGAATATCCACAGCTCCTTCAGGGTGATTAGACATGCTAAACAAGATATCAGAAAGCTAATTTGCCATCAAGATGAGAAGAACACAACAAGAGTGAACACCTGAATTAAATGGTCAACTCAAAATGCAGCAGAGACTGCCAGATGTTGTTACCTCCCACACTTCTGTATTAGCTTTCAATCTTATCACATCTCCTATTTAATGCTTAAGACTGGTATTCGCCATAAACGGTAAACCCTGGATCAGCCAGAAGGTCATGTGTTTGTGTCCCACTTCAGAGACCTGAGCACCTAATCCAGGCTGACACTCTCAGTGCAGTACTGAGGGAACAGTCAGAGGTCCCGTCTTTAAGATGAGGCATTAAGCCAAGGCCCTGCCTGACCCCTCAGGTGGATTTTCCCATGGTGTCATTCTGAAGAAGAACAAAGAGAGTTCTCCCCAGTGTCCTGGCCAACATTTACCCCTCGTACCAACACCACTAAAGCAGGTTGATAGCACATTGCTGTTTGTGGGAGCTTGCTGTGTGCAAATTGGTTGCTGCATTTCCTACATTTTTTTATTCATTCACAAGATGTGGGCATCGCTGGCTGGGCCATCATTTATTGCCCATCCCTAGTTGCCCTTGAGAAGCTGGTGCTGAGCTGTCTTCTTGAATCGCTGCAGTCCATGAGGTGTAGGTACACCCACAGTGACTACATTTCAAAAAGTATTTAATTGGCTACAAAGCACTTTGGGATGTCCTGACATCATGAAAGGTGCTCTGGAAGTGCAATTCTTTCTTTCCATAGACTGGAATTTAGCTTGTGATGTTCCTGTTCAAATGTTTCACACTTTCTTGTGATGTATCTTTATTAACTAGCCAGAAGAATCTTGTACAAATGCATTAAGAAATCAGACCTCAATATTGCAAACACTACTCTGAAAAAGAAAGAACATTACATTTATACAGCGTCTTTCACAACCTCAGGACTCTCTGAAGTACTTTTTGACGTGTAGTCGCAGTCGTAATGTGGGAAAAGCAATGACCAATTTGCCCACTGCAAGATCCCATAAAATTATTGGAATAATAGCCTGATATTGCTGTAAAAAGAGACATGTCTAAGCTTTTTGTTTTACACTCGTCAGGACACTTTGCAAGAATACCAATATAAGGGGAAAACAACAATTTATACTGTATGTGAAGAGAGTGCTAATTAGTTGGCAAGTGGCATTGCCATGGGAAATGCACCAGTGATGGTGACTGATAGTTAACTGCCAAGCACTGTTTGAAATTTAAATCAGGCAGCTTGACCTGATTGGTCAAGGCATTGCTCTGAGGAATGAGTCAGTGAGTGGCTGTCACTTATTTTAATTTAGCTGAAACAGGTGCAATCTGTGTACATGTTCTTTCTGTCTGCAAGGATGGGGCCCTGTGTATTAATATATGTAGCTTCCAGTACACACAAATGTTCCACACTGCAAGCCCAACTGACAATCTTAAATTGGTTAGCACACTGAGGATTATTTAGCAAATGTTGCCCAATCGCAGGATCACATCTAATGTTGGACACTGTGTTTTGAGTTTTGCAAGCACGGGCTGGTTGGGTACGGTCGGTACCTTGCCCATTGCGAACAGTGGCTGGGTCAAGCTGTTTGATATGATCAGCCAGCCTTTGGGATGTACAACCTACATGCCTAGCATCAGACTGGCACTGAAATTCATATATCACAGCATCCTGTTAATGGCAAATACCACTTGTGTTGCTACTGGACAGTAGCAGCATGAAATCACTAGCTTCACCTGTTGCTCAAATCTTGATGATATCTTGCCCTTCCAGGGTAAACTGGTGGACTGGATGCTTTTCAAGGCGGAAAGTGATGGCCTTAGGCCTGTTCATGAGTTTGTGTGATATACAGCGCAAAATGATCTGATCAAGGTAGCCATTATCCTGCAGGATGCCTTTGATGCCCTTATTTCAGCATCAAGCCTGCATGGTGAACAAATGGCTCAGGCCCTATTGACAATGTCGCCAATAAGACCAATCTTGTAGCGCGTGGGACTGTAAGAATCCCAATCCGTATGTTGACCAGTGAAGGTAGGTTTGCAGTAGTCTGTGGTAGAGAATCCCTGGCAGATTTCCCAACTAGTACATCAAGGAAGGGGAATTAATTTGACTGCTCCATTTCAAAGGTGAATTTGAGTGCAGGATGGAGCCCATTGAGACACGTAAAGAAATTATTACATTCCGCTGCGGATTTAAATATAGCAAACGTATCATATCGGAAATAAGTGACAGGTAGGAGGTTAGGTGTCAATCCATTGAGAACATGTTTCTCATAGAACCAAACAAAGATGTTTGAGAGAGCTGGGCCTAGAGGGGATCCCATGACAACACCAGCTATTTAAGCATACACGGTGTCATTAAAACTGAACCCAACTGCACGAGTTGCCGAGTTCATGAATACTGATTCACACAATGATGGCGGGTCTATCTCGCCATGGTGTAGTGCTGCAGCACAAATATCTATGGTGTCTTTAAGTGAAATATTGATGAATATGCTAGCAATGTCAAATGAGCACATGGACACAGCACTGCTATCCTGTGTGGCCTTTGCAAATGTGAATGAATCCTTCACCGTGTGTGTGGAAAACTTGCTCAAAACCGGTTGTAACAATTCGCCCAACCATTTGCCCATTCATGTTGGGCAGAACAGATCGTAGATAAGATGGGGCGTAGAGGGACATCACTTTTGTGTGTCTTGGGCAGCCCATACATAAATGGATGTGACGAACCCTGTCATATATATCACGCAGCAGCTCATCGCTCTTACAAAAATCCAACAAACATTTTTTTTAGCTTACTTTCAAGCGAGGCTGTCCAGCCATGTTAAGCAGCAGATCCAATGGATATGAATTTGGACCTGCCATTAAGGATGGCGTGCATTTTGTTGATATAGTCATGCTTGTTAGGGATGACGATTCCAGTCCCTTTGTCAGGTTTACTGATGTGTCTGTCTGGGTTGGTCTTAAGGCCTCACAATGTTGTAAGACATTGTTGCATGTAAAAGTCGGACAGCTCATTGGAAATCCCGCAATATGCGGCACTGGAAGGGTGCGCCTTCAAGGATTCAGCGTCCTCAGTGGACACTGGTTTGTGATGGGATAGTTGGGAGTAGAGAAGTTTGAACTCAGCAAATTCCTCTTCCTATTTGGTGTCTCAAAGATTTGAGTGACAGGTGAAGCTAGCTGTTTCACGCTGCTACAATGCAGCAGCAACAAGAGGGGTTTTCGCCATTAACAGGATGCTGCTGTCAAACCAAGAAGATGTTCTGCCTATCACACAAATGATCAATGTGGTTTATGAATTTCAGTGCCAGTGTGATGCTAGGTATGTAGGCCGTATGTCCCAAAGACTGGCGGATTGTATCAAACAGATTGTCCCAGCCGCTGTTCACAATGGGCAGGGTCCAGACCATCCCCAACCAGTTTGCAAAACTCAAAATGCAATGTTTGACATTAGACGTGATTCCGCAATTGGACAACATTTGCTAAATAATCCTCAGTGTGCTAAGAATTACACTGACAACCAATTTAAGATTGTCAGTTGGGCTCACAATGTGGCACATTTGCGTGCACTGGAGGCTACATATATTAATACACAGGGCCCTTTTCTTAGCAGATAGAAAGAACTTGCACACACATTGCACCTGCTTCAGCTAAACAAAATAAGTGACAGCCATTCGCTAACCTATTCCTCAGCGCAATGCCTTGACCAATCAGGGTGAAGCTGCCTGGTTTAAGTTTCAAACATGCTTGGCAGTCAACTGTCAGTCACCATCACTGGTGCATTTTCCATGACAACGCCACTTGCCAACCAATCAGCACTCTCTTCACATACAGTATAAATTGCTGTTTGCCCCTTATATTGGTATTCTTGCAAAGTGTCCTGATGAGTGCAAGACAAAAAGCTTTGACATGTCTCTTTTTTCAGCAATACACAAGTTCTGTACTAGCGAACAACTAGATAATTGGTTTTGCTTATAGATCTGACTTGGGCAATAAATATTGGCTCAGGACACCAGGGACAACCCCTAGCTCATTCTTTAATAGTGACAATGGATTCATTCATGCCCCTGAGAGACCAGACGGGACCTTGATTTCACATCTCATCCTAAGTCACAGAGCTACTTTTAAGTAATGGCTGTAATTATATACCCCCAGAGGTTTTCTGAATCATGTAACATTTGCCTTTGTCAGGTCGTCTCTCTGGGGTTTTACATTGGTGATCAAGCATACCTGAGAAGCAGCTGGAACATTCTGGATGGATTTCTGGTCTTCGTGTCCCTCATTGACATAGTTGTGTCCTTGGCCTCAGCGGGTGGGGCGAAGATCTTGGGCGTACTCCGGGTGTTAAGGCTTCTTAGGACACTGCGTCCTCTCAGGTAGGAGAGAAGAACTTACTAGGTTCGAGCACCGTGTAAGTCGAAAGGGAGAGTAATATTAACGTGAGAATGTTAGACTGCTTCCCTTTCTTGTCCACAAGGCATTAGGTTTGAAATCTGCCTCTCAAGCCTACCTGATTTTTCGCACTGAGCTCCATCAGCAAGAAGCTGATGAACAGAAGGGTCAACAACTCTTGAATCTTTCCTCATTTCATTTTTCTTCCCAATTTTATCCCTTCCTCACCTCCAGACTGGGGGACATTGGCCCTTCCTGGGTAAGGTTCCACCCTGCCAGTGGACCCTCACCTGAATATGTGAGCCTAGAGTGTCGACAGGTTAAATAACCATGAAGCTGGTTATTACAGTCGAGCCCAGTCTTCCCCACACTTAAACTTTTACCCCAAGGATGGGCGGGTTGAGAGCAGGAGGGAAGGTAAAGTCAAAATTAGATTTCAAACACGCTTCAAACCTGCCCCCTTCTGGCTTCAATGGAGACAGATTGGGGGCAGGGGGTGTGTGGAGGTGGGGGTGGGAGGGTCCTGACTAGTTTGCTGTGAAGAGGCTAGTTGGTTGCCATCTTTGAAGAAGGCTTGCCTGGCCCCTCTCTTACAACATTTTCATGCTTAACTCATAGATGCTGGATTCCTGGGGTCTTTGAATCCCATCAGGTAAAAGGAGGCAAGGAAGGATGGATCCCTGAGAGAAGCATCTTCAATACTCTGTTTGGGGGCCAGGAGGAGTTCCCCCCCACCACCCCCCAGCCCCCCAGCCCCAACAAGCTTACCCGCAGGATTGTCACCCTGCAATGTCCAAATCCCAAACCTCCTCCATCTGGAATCTCCACTTTAAGCTGGTACCTGCTCCGTGTCTGCTTTCCCACCTGTCTATCTGACTGGCAGTCGGAGTACTTGATGATAAAAATTAAGAGACTGCCTGCAGCTAATTTCTGCAGGTTGTCCAGGGAAGCTATAGTTTTTTTTTAATATATTCGTTCATGGGATACGGGCGTCGCTGGCTAGGCCAGCATTTATTGCCCACCCCTAAGTGCCCTTGTTCAGAGGGCATTTCAGAGTCAACCACATTATTGTGGGTCTGGAGTCACATGTAGGCCAGACCAGGTAAGGACAGCAGATTTGTTTCCCTAAAGGACATTCGTCAACCAGATGGGTTTTTACAACAATCGTTTCATGGTCATCATTAGACTTTTAATTCCAGGTTTTTACTGAATTCAAATTCCATCATCTGCCGTGGTGGGATCGAACCTGGGTCCCCAGAGTAATCCCCTGGATGCCTGGATTACTCGTCCATTCCTCGTGGTAATACCACAATGCCACCTCCTCGTCGAAATGCCTGGTTTTCCGTCTACAAATCCTTGTCCCCACCTCCCAGCCTTCCCTTCCCTGTATCCGGCTCGTGCACTTTTTTACCGTGAGGCTTTTCCCTCGATATTTGGAGGTGAGTTAAAATGGCAGTGGGAGGGGAAGGCCTCAGAATTTAATCTAATCACTAACCACCCCACACCCGGCTGCACATTCCATTGTTCAGGTTAACCATCGGCCGCGCCATTTCACGCCACGTCTGTAACTTTATTGTTTCGCTCATAAACCTTAGCTGTCCCAGAAGGATATTGAAGGAAACAACTAACCCACTGTCACGTTTCTCAGTGGCAGCAGCGGCCATTTTCTTTGTTAGTCCAGGCAGCAGGAATCCCGGGAAAATTCCGGCCGCTCCCATCGTTCCTATGCCTCTCCCCTGAGGTTTAAGGGCAGATTTCACGGTTCGGGTTGAGATTTGGGCATCGTTGTGTGGGGGTGGGGGGGGGTAGTGCGGTCCAATGCAGGTCCTGGCTCTGCACTGCATCAGGAGCGGCAACTCAACATCAGTTTCGCCTGCTTTGGCCAATTAGTGACCACAGGGTACGCTGGCCACCCAGTGAATTACAGCGCCGGCCTCACAAAGCTGGAGGGCCAATAGGAGGCCGTCCAACCTGGAAGGAGCAGCAGGTAAGGGACGGAGAGGGCCACTCCATCTTGAGGAGCTCGCTCAGCACTTTTCGGAGATTCGAGCTCAGCGAAGGCCACAGCTGCCAGATCACCATCGTGGTGGGGATACCCCCTCCCACAACCACATGGCTGCCAGTAGCCGCAGTTGTGACCAGGTGCATGGGGGCCTCAAAGCCATCCTGAAATGCAGCCGCATCCCCTTCCTTTGTTGCTGCGCCCCTGACTTTTGCTGCCCCCCCTTCTCCCTTGCTGCACCCCCCATTCTCCCTTGCTGCCCCCCCCTCCCTTGCTGCCCCCCCCTTCTCCCTTGCTGCCCCCCCTTCTCCCTTGCTGCCCCACCCTTCTCCCTTGCTGCCCCACCCTTCTCCCTTGCTGCCCCCCCTCCCTTGCTGCCCCCCCTCCCTTGCTGCCCCCCCCTTCTCCCTTGCTGCCCCCCCTCCCTTGCTGCCCCCCCTCCCTTGCTGCCCCCCCCCTTCTCCCTTGCTGCCCCCCCCTCCCTTGCTGCTCCCCCCTTCTCCCTTGCTGCCCCCCCTCCCTTGCTGCCCCCCCTCCCTTGCTGCCCCCCCTCCCTTGCTGCCCCCCCTCCCTTGCTGCCCCCCCCTTCTCCCTTGCTGCTCCCCCCCCTCCCTTGCTGCTGCCCCCTTCTCCCTTGCTGCCCCCCCTCCCTTGCTGCCCCCCCCTCCCTTGCTGCCCCCCCTCCCTTGCTGCCCCCCCTCCCTTGCTGCCCCCCCTCCCTTGCTCCCCCCCCCTTCTCCCTTGCTGCCACCCCCTTCTCCCTTGCTGCCCCCCCTCCCTTGCTGCCCCCCCCCTTCTCCCTTGCTGCCACCCCCTTCTCCCTTGCTGCCCCCCCTCCCTTGCTGCCCCCCCCCTTCTCCCTTGCTCCCCCCCCCTTCTCCCTTGCTGCCCCCCCTTCTCCCTTGCTGCCCCCCCCTTCTCCCTTGCTGCCCCCCCTCCCTTGCTGCTGCCCCCCCTCCCTTGCTCCCCCCCCTCCCTTGCTGCCCCCCCCTTCTCCCTTGCTCCCCCCCCCTTCTCCCTTGCTGCTCCCCCCTCCCTTGCTGCCCCCCCCTTCTCCCTTGCTGCCCCCCCTTCTCCCTTGCTGCCCCCCCTTCTCCCTTGCTGCCCCCCCTTCTCCCTTGCTGCCCCCCCTTCTCCCTTGCTGCTCCCCCCTCCCTTGCTGCCTCCCCCCTTCTCCCTTGCTGCCCCCCCTCCTTGCTGCCCCCCCCTTCTCCCTTGCTCCCCCCCCTTCTCCCTTGCTCCCCCCCCCCCTTCTCCCTTGCTGCCCCCCCCCTTCTCCCTTGCTCCCCCCCCTCCCTTGCTGCCCCTTCTCCCTTGCTGCCCCCCCCTTCTCCCTTGCTGCCCCCCCCTCTCCCTTGCCCCCCCTTCTCCCTTGCTGCCCCCCCCCTCCCTTGCTCCCTTGCTGCCCCCCCTCCCTTGCTCTCCCTTGCTGCCCCCCTTCTCCCTTGCTGCTTGCTCCCCCTCCCTTGCTGCTCCCCCCTCCCTGCTGCCCCCTCCCTTGCTGCTCCCCCTTCTCCCTTGCTGCCCCCCTCCCTTGCTGCCCCCCCTCCCTTGCTGCCCCCCCTCCCTTGCTGCTCCCCCCTCCCTTCTCCCTTGCTCCCCCCCCCCTTCTCCCTTGCTGCCCCCCCTCCCTTGCTGCTGCCCCCCCCCTTCTCCCTTGCTGCCCCCCCTCCCTTGCTGCCCCCCCCCCTTGCTCTCCCTTGCTGCCCCCCCCCTTCTCCCTTGCTGCCCCCCCTCCCTTGCTGCCCCTCCCTTGCTCTCCCTTGCTCCCCCCCCCCTTCTCCCTTGCTGCCCCCCCCCCCTTGCTGCCCCCCCCCCTTGCTGCCCCCCCTCCCTTGCTGCTGCCCCCCCCCTCTCCCTTGCTGCCCCCCCTCCCTTGCTCCCCCCCCCTGCTCCCCCCCCTCCCTTGCTGCCCCCTCCCTTGCTCCCCCCCCTTCTCCCTTGCTGCCCCCCCCCTCCCTTGCTGCCCCCCCTCCCTTGCTGCCCCCCCCTTCTCCCTTGCTCCCCCCCCCTTGCTCTCCCTTGCTGCCCCCCCCTTCTCCCTTGCTGCCCCCTCCCTTGCTGCCCCCCCTCCCTTGCTGCCCCCCCCTTCTCCCTTGCTGCCCCCCCCCTTGCTGCCCCCCCTCCCTTGCTGCCCCCCCCTTCTCCCTTGCTGCCCCCCCTCCCTTGCTGCCCCCCCCCTTCTCCCTTGCTGCCCCCCCTCCCTTGCGGCCCCCCCTCCCTTGCTGACCCCCCCCTTCTCCCTTGCTCCCCCCCTTCTCCCTTGCTGCCCCCCCCTTCTCCCTTGCTGCCCCCCTCCCTTGCTGCCCCCCCCTTCTCCCTTGCTGCTGCCCCCCCCTCCCTTGCTGCCCCCCCTTCTCCCTTGCTGCTCCCCCCTCCCTTGCTGCTCCCCCCCCTTCTCCCTTGCTGCCCCTTCTCCCTTGCTGCCCCCCCTCCCTTGCTGCTCCCCCCTCCCTTGCTGACCCCCCCCTTCTCCCTTGCTCCCCCCCTTCTCCCTTGCTGCACCCCCCCCTTCTCCCTTGCTGCCCCCCCCTTCTCCCTTGCTGCCCCCCTCCCTTGCTGTCCCCCCTTCTCCCTTGCTGCCCCCCCTCCCTTGCTGCCCCCCCTTCTCCCTTGCTGCCCCCCCCTTCTCCCTTGCTCCCCCCCCCTCCCTTGCTGCCCCCCCCCTCCCTTGCTCCCCCTCTGCTGCTGCCCCCCCCTTCTCCCTTGCTGCCCCCCCCCTCTCCCTTGCTGCCCCCCCCTTCTCCCTTGCTGCCCCCCCCCTCCCTTGCTGCCCCCTCCTTCTCCCTTGCTGCCCCCCCCCTCCCTTGCTGCCCCCCCCTTCTCCCTTGCTGCCCCCCCCCTCCCTTGCTGCACCCCCCCTTCTCCCTTGCTGCCCCCCCTTCTCCCGCTGTTCCCCCTCCCTTGCTGCCCCCCCTCCCTTGCTGCCCCCCCTCCCTTGCTGCACCCCCCGCCCCCACCTTGCTGCTGCAAGGAGGCTGCCTCGAGGTAGCTTTTTTTATTCATTCATGGGACGTGGGCATCGCTGGCTGGCCCAGCATTTATTGCCCATCCCTAGTTGCCCTTGAGAAGGTGGTGGTGAGCCGCCACCTTGAACCGCTGCAGTCCATGTGGTGTAGGTACACCCACCGTGCTGTTAGGGAGGGAGTTCCAGGGTTTGGACCCAGTGACAGTGAAGGAACGGCGATATATTTCCAAGTCAGGATGGTGAGTTTTTTCAATGCCTCTAGTGAATCTATCTCCCTTTAACCTTCTGTTCCCTAGAGGCCAACAATCCTGTCTTGTCCAGTCTCTCCACATGATTGAAGTCACTTATGCTTTGTGGTTTAGGAACTGCTTCGCAACCATTTGAGATCAATAAATCACACTTGCGCAGACTTAGGGAGATTCCTCGTTCTTTGGTGTCAAACTGATACTCATTAGCCTCTCCAGTTGGTACTAACCAAGTCACGTTGTTATTTTTTTTTTTGACCACACGGAAGACACGTGAGAATTCAGGTCTCCATCGCGCGGAACCCTCCCAGGTTTGTTCTAAGAGCAGTAGCGGGCGGGGAAAACGATATTTTACCTGCCGGCCACAATGGCGGCTTCTCATGCTTTATCATCCCAAACCCGCAGCATCCATTGTGCATTTCCGGGAAACACGCCATTTCTCATTCGCCCGCCACGCCATCACCTCGCCGCTTCCTCACTCCGGGCACCATATTTAAAGTGCAGCCGCGCGCACGCCTCTCAGTGCTTCCAGCCCGGGGCCGCCACACAGAAGACAGGGTGGCCCCAAAAGGCAAAAAGACTCCATGCTCCACACCCCCCAACCTCTCTTTAGTGACATGTCCTTTGAGCGTCTTTTGGACGCAGTGGAGACTCGCCATGATGTCCTCTAGCCCCAGCTCTAGCCGCAGGATGGACAGCAACAGCGCTAAGCCAACTAGGGAGATGGTGGCAGTGGTGGTCAGCGCCAATGCCCTGCAAAAGAGGACAGCCACCCAGTGCCGCAAGAGGACAAATGATCTCCTCCCTTCCGCCAGGGTAAATCATTCTTCTCATCACCCTCAACTCACTCACTCACAAACCCACCACACACCCACAGGCCACTCACTCACTGCCAGTGCAAGGAACATCACCATTCACTCTCTCACACTCACCGTCATTGTCCTCATATTGTCCATGGGACCACTCACCACCCACACAGGCCAGGCATATTTATCATTTGGCCTGGCAGGCGTCCTGCTTACACTCTCCCCATCTCTGGCACAAGCTGGCACACAAGACAGGGAGGTCGCAAACTGATAGAGGAATGCCTGAAATCCAGGTCCTCACGGACTTTGAAAACAGAGCCATCCAGCTGGCCGGCGATGACCGGGACTGGTCCGGTGCTGATGGTGTGGTCAGTGCTGCTCTACCAAGTGAGGGTCCAGCAGTGCAACATCCATCAGACAACCATGCTGTGAGTGATGTGTCCTCTTTCACAGGCCACTGCCAGGCACTAATTATCTCTCCTTGGTTCCGCAGGCACATCTGGGAAACAGCCAACGGAGTCCATGACCCAGGGCCTCCAATCAAGCCCCGAGAAGCTCAGAAGAGGAATCTGCTGAAACCTTCCCTGAAGTCCCATAACAACACTCACCCACACCCTCCACCAGCGCAGAGACACACACCTCAGTGGGACCTAGCTTTAGAATAGCCTCAGGGTCACAATCTGGTGAGCACATCGCACTGTCTGATCCACAGCAGGTGGCGACAGGGACTTCCCAGGTCTGCTGGAGGCCAGAAATCATCTGATTCTGAGTCAGATAAGGAGCCTCTGGACTCGGTCATGTCACAGTTGCTGGAGCTGCAAAGACAAGCTCGGGAACATCAGGAAGGGATGTCCACTGCACTCCTCAATTTGCAAAGCATGATGAGGAATCCATCTGCTTTCACTCTGAGGTAATAGCGCCGGCTTGCCAACGCACCAAGGTCAACACTGTTAGGATGGCGGCCACCATGGAGACCATGGTCCAGGACATCGTTCCTGCACTTCTGCATGGGCTGAACTTCATCGCCGATGCCATAGTTGGCCTCCAAATGTGTGTACGCAAGAGGGGTGCCAGGCAGCTCAAACTCACTCCGGCTACCCCTTCTCCTCAAGGGGTCAGCCTGGCGCCCTCGGGCACCCATTGGGAGGAGGATCAGCAGGTGCACACCCTGGGACCATCCATCCAGGTGACTCCGGGAGTGACCAGCACATCCGAATCCCCTCTCTCTGTGGCTTCAGCAGCTCCAGCTCCACAGGTCGAGGAGGGTGCCACTGCCATACAGCAGGACCCTGAAAACAGGCTGAGTATCTATGATATGACCCTGATCACAGAGCACAAGCGAGCTGCCCTCGGCCAGACAGTCTCAGAGACTGTGTGAAGATCTATGGAGTGTCCTCACTGCATGTTGTCATCATCCTCCTGCAATCGAGCGACTATTAGGGCCTGCACTGAGTCTCCATGACAGGAAGATTCTCACAGAGGGTGTGCGAGCTGCCATAAGCCAAACTGGAATCAAATGTTCACAGATGCGATGTGAGGATCTCCCCACTGCATGTCATCATCACCCCCCACAAATCTAGCAGCCACGAGGGCCATCAGAGCACGCCTGCCTCGTCTGGACAGTGCGAGGGCCTCGTTGCTGTCATCGTTGACTTCGAGGACCTCCTCACCCTCATCACCATCAGTGTCCTCACCTCCTCCTGAGCCAGCTCATCTCCCCATTGCAGTGCCAGGTTGTAAAGGGTGCAGCAGGCGACGACGATGTGTGACACCCTCTGTGGGCTATATTCCAGGGCTCCACCAGACCAGCCCAGGCACTGGAACCTTATCTTCAGCATCCCGATGGTCTACTCCACCAAGTTGCGAGCTGCAGCATGAGCCTCATTATAGCGTCGCTCTGCTGCAGTCTGAAGCCGCCGCACGGGTGTCATCAGTCACGTCCTCTGCGGATAACCCTTGTACCTGAGGAGTTATCCCTGCAGCTTCTGTGGACCCTGGAAGACTTCAGGGATCTGTGACCGACTGAGAATGTAAGAGTCTTGGACACTCCCTGGAGACCATGCGCAGACCTGCAGGATGTGATTGTGGTGGTAGCACACCAGCTGCACATCCAGCGAATGGAAGCCCTTGCAGTTGACCCCTTGTTGCGATGGAGATCTGAGCGCCACGGAGAGTGCAGTCAATGGCACCCTGCACCTGTGGGAAATCCGAGATCTGGGCAAATCCAAACGCTGTTGCATCCTGGCTTTCCTGGTCCCCGGCGAAATGCACAAAGCTGTATGCCCTCATGAAGATGGCATCCGTGACCTCATGGATGCATTTGTGGGTGGACATCCCACAGAGGGTCCCTGTGGAGCCCTGAAAGGAGCCACTGGTGTAGAAATTGAGCACTGTGGTCACTTTTACAGTCACGGGCAGCGGGTGCCCTCCATGTCCCAGTGGTGCCAAATCCTGCAGCAGGTGGCAGACGTGACTGACCAGTTCCCTAGACACGTACAGTCTTCAGCAACACTGGTTGTTGGTCATCTGCAGGAATGAAAGGCGGTGCCTATAGACCCTGGGTCTAGCTAGGCGCTGACTAACGATGGCTCGCTGTGGCACTTCAGCAGCATGTACAGGAGCCCCAGCCACCCCCTTCTTCCAGAGGGTGCTGCTCCTCCCTCTGCACAGTCAGACACCTCCGTCGCTCTGTTCTCCATCGTCTCCGCTCTGTGTATGCCACAAGGCACGCAGCTAGGTCACCAGGCTCCATGCTCCTGATGTACTCCTCCTGCAGGATGAAATGAGAGAAACATGTGGGTTAGTTTGGGTGTGCTAAGAACCTCTCTTGGTTAAGTCTGAAGTCCCCTTATTGCATCCCGGAGAGTGTTGGCCACCACTTGGATGGCCAGAGTTTAATGCGCTGCATGGCTGCCCAGCACCCCAACCACTTCCACCCCTCTCCACCTGACCGATTGGCAGCAGCTTTGCCCACTGGACTCCATGCTGTGCCCTCAGCTCAGGCACAGCCATTCTCCTAACCCGCACTGCAAGGCTGCGCTGTTAGCTTGAACCATGGGGGAGACTGGTCCAAACCGGGATGATGAAATTGCCAAGGGGCTGTGAGCGCCTCCACCAGTGACTGCTCCTTGGCCAGCTTTAGCGAGGAGATTGTACAATGTACCCAGTCGTCCAGCTGTTCTGCCGTCCCCTAAAACGCTCACTAGTTAGCAGCCTGTGGCCAAGGGGTGAAAGCTCTGGAGCACTTGGTGACACTTTCATGCCTCTGTGTTGCTTGAGTGGGCAGAGAAGCTAGAGCCCCGACTCCGCAACATATCAAGGTGGCTGCACCTGAACTGTCTCAGCTGCAGAGGAATGGTCACGTTATATAAAGTTTCACTAATACATGGCCGCTTCCCTCCCCCCACCCTGCACGTGCTTGTGCACCACCTTCAACCACAGGGCAGCCCTTGCCTGCCCCCCACAACATGCCTCAACCACAGGGTAGCCCATGCACGCACTCCCAAGTTGTCTCAACTGCAGGGCAGCCCTTGACCACCCCTCCATCTCGCCCGAACCTTGAAGTCCAACAGGCGACCTGGGCAAGCGCTGCACAAATGTTATTGTGCACTCACCTCCGAGTTCCCCTCAAAGTGCAGCCCACCAAGTGCACGCCTTATATATGCTGTTGTGAAACATGTCAGTGTGTTGGGTGGATGGCCCACTGTGGGTGTGGCAGATGTGACCGACTGGTTCCCTCGACATGTGCAGCCTTCAGTGTCACTGGTCCTCGGTCATCTGCAGGAATGAAAGGCGGCGTCTATAGACCCTGGGTCTCGCTAGGTGCCGGCCTGTGATGGCTCGCTGTGTCTCTTTAGGCGCGTGTGTAGGGGTGGGGGGAGATGACTCCGGTGGGCCGACCTTATAATAATATGCAGATGTATTACAATGTGGTTCCCCATATCCAATGGCGGGAAACATGACCCATCATTGATGGGCTGAGGGGACGATCGCAAACTGGTTTCACGATGTTGTGAAACCAAATCTTGGCTTTCTCACCATATCGTCCACTCATGCTGCTGAACACGCCCAACGCCAGCGGGCACAGGAAATTCTGCCCCATGTCTTCAAAGGTCAACTAAAAAGGATCATTTCCATTTGTAGAAATATGTTGAGAAGTAAGGGCGGTTATATGCTGTCTACTTTCCTTATCGTATTTTCTCACTCTCTTAATTGTACCCTAGGGTCATTAGTCGAGCACCTGGCTTGAAGCTGGTTGTTGAAACTCTTATTTCCTCCCTGAAGCCCATTGGGAACATTGTCCTCATCTGCTGTGCTTTCTTCATAATCTTCGGCATCCTTGGAGTCCAGGTGAGAAGTCGCAACTGGTTTTCTGAGCTTTGAATCTTCAATTTTACACAAGAACGTTAGGAACACGCCTAGACCATTCAGCCCCTCGAACCTGTTCCACCATTCACTTAGATCGTGGCTGATCTGTAGCTCAGCTCCATTTTCCCGCTTTTGCTCCTTAACCCCCGATACCCTTACCCAACAAAAATCTACTGATTTCAGCCCTGAAAGCTCCAATACCCCTTTATGGGAGAGAGAATTCCAGATTCTCACTGCCTTTTGGTGGAAAAATGCTTCCTGATATCCCTCCCAAGTGGTCAAGCTCTGATTTTAAGATTATGCTCCCCTTTGTTCTTGATTCCTTCATCAGAGGGAATATTGTATCTCCAGCTACATGATTGAATCATCTTAATGTTTCCAACCTTCTAAACTCAGAGGAGTGCAAGCCAAGGAAAGAAAGCTTGCTTCACTTCCCCCTCAAAGGTTCTAATTCTCACAGCCTCCAATCCCTCACCACAGGTGTTTGTTCCTTGTGGGAAAGGTCTAGATTTTCACATCATCCTTTTAGAGAAATCAGGTTGATGCTGGCAATGAAGTGGAACCAACCAGCAGCCTGGGTGGGATTCTTCTCAGGTCCTAGAGGGTGTTACAGGGTAACACAATCCAGCTCCAATCTGGTGTCCACACCCTCAAATTTTCCAGGATTGAACGTGAAACTTGATTGGAGTGTAAAAGAGCAAAATCCAAATTGTAAATAAATTGTAATACAGCACAGGATCTTTACATTCACCATCACTATTTATTCTTGGGATGTGAGCTTTGCTGCCAAGGCCAGCATTTATTGCCCATCCCTAATTGCCTTTGAGCAGGTAATGGTGAACTGCCTACAACTGAGTGTTGTGCTAGGCCATTTCAGAGGGCAGTGAAGTGTTAACCATTTTGGGGTGGATCTGGAGTCACATGTAGGCCAGACCAGGTAAGGAGGGAAGGATGTGATCCTGAATGAAGTTAGTGAACCAGATGGATTTTTACAGCAACCCCGTAGGCTAGTTTTATTCCAGATTTATTAATTAATTGAATTTAAATTTTTCTAGCTGCTATGGTGGGATTTGAACTTATGTCACTAGAACATATAATCAGGGCCTCTGGATTACTGGTCCAATGACATTACTGCTTCGCTGAACTACCAAGTCAAATTCACTGCAACCAAGGGAAATATCCTCCCTTTGAAGCGTGGGCTGTAAGCCTGAAGCGGGCTCTTGACCCCACCAACCTACCCATGCTTATTACTGCTATAAACAAAAGAGTGGAACTTAGAGAGAGATCTTGGTTGACTGTGTCCTTCACCTTGAAGAGTGTGGCAGTATCGAAGGCTGCTAAGAATATTGGCATTCCCCTTAATGTGATAACATATGTATTCAATATCTGTGTCGTTAGGTCCACAAATGGGAATTGATTTGCACTTGTATGGTCTTTTAGTTTAAGATCAATGAGTTAGGAAAAGCTGCTAATTATATTTACAGCCCCAGCTATATTTTTTTACACTTGGAACAGAATGACATGATCTCTCCATTGACCATCTGCACAGATTTACGACCAACATTATGTCTTTTCAGTTTATTGGAATCTCTACTTGAATGGCTAAGTTCCAGCAATGAGGTAGAGAGGGAAAGCTACTTTGACAAAAGATTTGATTGATGCAAAACTGAGGAGGACGAACCATTGGGATGAGATAAAAATGATTCTGATGCACGGAGTTTACAAAAGCATTGATCATGTTGTCACAAAATCCCAAATATTTCAACAGAGATGTGATGAATTAGTTTCCTACTGAATTATTTGAGGAATGCCAAAACGATTGAATTCTCAATCTACGGCATTAGATCTTCTCTTGACTTAGAGAGTGGATTTACTTTTAAGCATTACTGCACACATCAAGGATGCCTGAGCTCCCAAGGAGTATAATAACATCTACAGAACTCATATACACAGAGTAGAATTATCACATCCTGCTACATTGAAGAAAAGGCATTATTATATCCCCTACCTCTGTAACTATTGGGTTTAGGTTCTAATGTACTCACAAGATGTCAGTGCGACATATTAATTTGTTAATCAAAGTCCGTGCGGATTCAGTTAGGCAAAGCCTTAACAGACAGTCAACAAGAGTGTCTCAGACTCTTCTAACTTACTCTGTTCTAATATGAGCAATAATTATAGTTGACTACGTCTGGAGCACTCAGCTGGCCTTGAATAAGCCTCATGTTCTCCTGAAGTAATAGACACCAAGACCTCTTTATAGTCAGTTCATCGCCCACGCACAGTCACATCTGTGACTTTTACAATTCCCTCAAGTCATGAGGTTTTTTCTTGTTACCCTCAGAACGTTGTGTTTAACTTCATTGGCCCCCTTACGTCTCTTCGGTAAAAGAGTAAGTTGTTGAGCGAGCAATACAGCACTCATCCTCATCAATACCCTAAGATAAAGCAAAACACTGCAGATGCTGGAAATCTAGAGCAAAAACAAAAATACCTGGAAAAACTCAGCAGGCCTGACAACATCGGCGGAGAGGAATACAGTTAACGTTTCGAGTCCGAATGACTCTTCACCAGAACTATGGAAAAATAGAAAAGAGGTGAAATATAAGCTGGTTTAAGGGGGGGTGGTGGGACAGGTAGAGCTGGATAGAGGGCCAGTGATAGGTGGAGATAACCAAAAAGTTGTCATAGACAAAAGGACAAAGAGGTGTTGATGGTGGTGATATTAGCTAAGAAATGTGCTAATGGGGACATTAAGGATGGAAAACAGGACAAGCAAGGGACAGATAGCCCTAGTTGGGGTGGGGTTGGGGGGAAGCAAAATAGGCTAAAAGGTAGAGATAAAACAATGGATGGAAATACATTTAAAAATAATGGAAATATGTGGGAAAAGAAAAATATCTATCAATTATTGGAAAAAAGGGGGATCGGAAAGGGGGTGGGGATGGAGGAGAGAGTGCATGATCTAAAATTGCTGAACTCAATATCCAGTCCGGAAGGCTGTAAAGTGCCTAGTTGGAAGATGAGGTGCTGTTCCTCCAGTTTGCGTTGAGCTTCACTGGAACAATGCAGCTGCAGAAGGTGCAACACCTGCCCCTTTACATCCCCCCTCCTCACTGTCCAAGGGCCCAAACACTCCTTTCAAGTGAAGCAGCATTTCACTTGCACTTCCGTCAATTTAGTCTACTGCATTCGTTGCTCCCTATGTGGTTCCCAAACGCAGACTGGGTGACCGCTTTGCAGAACACCTTTGTTCTGTCCGCAAGCATTACCCAGACCTCCCTGTCACTTGCCATTTCAACACACCACCCTGCTCTCATGCCCACATGTCCGTCCTTGGCCTGCTGCATTGTTCCAGTGAAGCTCAATGCAAACTGGAGGAACAGCACCTCATCTTCCGACTAGGCTGTTTACAGCCTTCTGGACTGAATATTGAGTTCAACAACTTTAGATCATGGACTCTCTCCTCCATCCCCACCCCCTTTCCGATTCCCCTTTTTCCCAATAATTTATATAGATTTTTCTTTTCCCAACTAGTTCCATTATTTTTAAATGTATTTCCATCCATAGTTTTATCTCTACCTTTTAGCCTATTTCGATCCCCCTCACCCCACCCCCAATAAGGCTATCTGTACCTTGCTCATCCTGCTTTCTACACTTAATTAGCACATTTCTTAGGTAATATCACCACCTTCAACACCTCTTTGTCCTTTTGTCTATGACATCTTTTGGCAATCTCTACCTATCACTGGCCCTCTATCCAGTTCCACCTGTCCCACCCACCACCCACCTGCCCCCCCCCCCACCCCCCCTTAAACCAGCTTATATTTCACCTCTTTTCTATTTGTCCTTAGTTCTAATGAAGAGTCATTCGGACTCGAAACGTTAACTGCTCCTCTCCGCAGATGCTGTCAGACCTGCTGAGTTTTTCCAGGTATTTTTGCTTTTGCTCATCAATATCCTGTTGTGTTGTCTAGAATTATTATCCTTTTAGACATAACACATGTGTCTTGGCCGAAATACTTTCCTGCACAGCTGGTAAACATCTGCCTCCTCTGTGCTTTGTTCCAGAAGTTGCTCTGCCTTCATTTCATAGAAATAACATGACAGACTCAAATGTAAATTCTCTCAAACCTAACATTGCACCAGATTCCATTGCAATGTGCTCATTATATCTCTGCTGCCTCGTACCTTTGAGAATAAGGACCCTACATTGCAATGGAATAAAAAAGCACAGCCACAGCAATTTGCATTTGTATAGCACCTTTCACAGAATGAAACGTCTCGAGGAGCTTCACAGGTGAGTTATTAAGCAAAATTTGACACCCGTGGCTGAATTTTCTGGCCCCACCACAGCAGGGACGGGACCGGAAAATGTAGCCAGCCATTTAAATGTCTGTTGCCGGCTGTAGGGGCTGAAAATTCCTGCCCAAGTCATGTGGTGGCCAAAAATGTGGTCAAAAAGCAGAAATTATCTGTGGTTAAATATTGGGAAGATAGAAGTGATTGACCTCGATGCACCATGACAAACTGTTCACCAACTTCATCCGTCTCCCTGGCAACTCTCTGAGCTGAACCAGACTCTTTACAACCTTGATATCCTATATGACCCCTGAGATGAGCTTCTGACCATCTGTGCCTCACTAAGACTGCCTATTTCTACTTTGCCTGACTCCATCTCTGCCTCAGCTCATCTGCTTCTCAAACCCTCATCCATGTCCCTGTTACCTCTCGATTTGACCTATTTCAGCACATTCCTGGCCGGCCTCTCAGGTTCTACCATAAACTTGAGGCTGTCCGAAATTCTGCTGCCTGTATCCAAACTCATACAGCCGCTTCTATGCTTCTTCCTGATCTTGTTTTTTTAAAATTCTGATCCTTGTTTTCAGATCCTTTCACGGCCTTTGCCTTCATTACCTCTGTAATCTCTTCCAGGCCCACAATGGCCTGAAATCTCTGCGCTCCTCCAATTCCAGCCTCTTGAGCATCTCTGATTTTAAACACTCCACCATTGGCGGCCGTGCCTTCAGCTGCCTGGGCCCTAACCTCCGGAAGTCTCTTCCTAGACCTTTCTGTCTCTCTACCTCCCTTCCCTCCTTTAAGATGCTCCTTAAAAGCGACCATTAATAGGATTAGGACTTGGGAGCAGGAGGAGGCCATTTGGCCCTTCGAGCCTGCTCCACCATCTAATAAGATCATGGCTGATCTGGTTGTGGTTTCAACTCCATTTTCCTTGCCCCGCGCATAACCCTTGACTCCTTTGTCAATTAAAATCTTTCTAACTCGACCTTAAATAAATTCAATGTCCCAGCCCTCACTACTTTCTGAGGAAGAGGATTCCACACACCAATGACCCTCTGACAGGAAAAATTTCTCCTCATCTCCACTTTGGAAGGGATACCCCCCTAGTCCAAGTCTCCTCCACAAGAGGAAACATCCTCCTGGTATCCACCCTATCAAATCCCCTCACGATCTTATATATTTTAATAAGATTAGTTAGTATGCAGGTGCAGCAAGTAATTAGCAAAGCTAATAGAATGTTAGTGTTTATTGTGAGGGGAATTGAATACAAGAGTAAAGAGATTATGCTTCATTTATACAGGACATTGGTGAGACCACATCTGGAGTGCTTTGTACAGTACTGGTCTCCTTATTTAAGAAAAAATGTAAATGCATTGGAAGCCGTTCAGAGAAGGTTTACTAGATTAATACCTGGAATGGGCAATTTGTCTTATGAGGAAAGGTTGAACAGGCTGGGCTTGTATCCGTTGGAGTTTGGAAGAGTAAGAGGCGACTCGATTGAAACATATAAGATCCTGAGGGGTCTTGACAGGGTGGATGTGGAGATGATGTTTCCTCTTGTGGGAGAATCTAGAACTAGGGGTCACTGTTTAAAGATAAGAGGCCACCTATTTAAGACAGATGAGGAAAAATCTTTTCTCTCAGAGGGTTGTGAGACTTTGGAACTGTCTTCCTCAAAAGGTAGTTGAGGCAGAGTATTTGATTATCTTTAAGACAGAGGTAGATAGATTCTTGATAAGCAAGGGGATGAAAGGTTGTTGGGGGTAGATGAGAATGTGGAGTTGGAGTTAAAATTAGACCAGCCATGTGGTGGATCAGGCTCGAGGGGTCAAGTGGCCTACACCTGCCCCTAATTCATATGTTCGTATGATCACCTCTCATTCTTCTAAACTCCCTAGATATAGGCCTAACCCAACTGTTCAGCATTTCTTCATAAGATAAGCCCTTCATCTCAGGACTGAGTGACACGTCTATCATATTTTCAGGTCAGTAATATCACCAAACGGTGCTGAGTTTTGGCCCCATGCTCTTTGATAAACCCTGGTCATACTTTGGAACTGCTTCAAAGTTGCCTTTCCTTTTCTAATGGAAGATGGCTGCCATTGTCATGCAAAATCCCAAACTTCAAGAGAACGGAAAGGAAGATTTGCATTTCCTTACACAGTCTTGATGTCTCAAAGCGCTCCACAAAGTACTTTTGAAGTGTAGCCACTGTTGCAGTTTGGAAACACGGCAAGCAATTTGTGCACAGCAAGACCCCACAAACAGCAATGTGATAATGTCCAGCTAATCTACTTTGGTGATTTTTTAAAAATTCATTCATGGGATGTGGGTTTCGCTATCCCTAGTTGCCCTTGAGAAGGAGGTGGTGAGCTGCCTTCTTGAACTGCTGCAGTCCATGTGGTGTAGGTACACCCGCGACAGTGAAGGAATGCCGATATATTTCCAAGTCAGGATGGTGAGTGGAAGCATATCGCTGTTCCTACATTGTCGCTGATATGGGTTGAGAGATAAATTTTGACCAGGATATCAGGGAGAACCACCCTGCTCCTCTTCGAAATAGTGGCCAAGGGATCTTTCACCTTCACTCAAGAGGGCAGATGGGGCCTCAGTTTCTGACTGATGGCATCTCTGACAGTGTAGCGCTCCCGCAGTACTGCACCGGATTGTGTCAGCCTAGATTCCGTGCTCAGGCCTCTGGAGTGAGAACTTGAACCCAAAACCTTCCAACTCAGAGGTGAGAGTGCTACCCTCCAGCATGTTGAAGGAGGTTAGTGATGAAGCTACCTGTGTTTCTCCAAAATTATTTATACCATAGAACTGGAGGGTGTTGAATGTTACAACCATGTTGAAACAGGAGGAAAGAATGAGCTGGGTACCTATAGATCGGCTAGTCTCACATTGTCTGTTGCCGAATTGCTGGAGAGAATCACAAGAGATAACATAAGTCAAAACTTCGAAAGGTATGAACTAATCAGGGACAGTCAGCACGGATTTGTAAAGGGCAGTTCATGCTTGACAAATTTCAGTTGAATTCTCCAAGGAAATCAGTAAGCCAATAGACAAAGGGAAGGCAGTGGTATATTTGGATTTGCAGAAAGAATTTGATAAGGTGCCAGTGACTAAACCAACAAGGATTTTTTTTTTTCTCCATGGTTTATCATTTCATTCCTTTCTCTTGGGGGGTCATGTTTCATCTGGCAGGAAAGTAAATGCCCCTGGCAGCTTCAACAGGCTGCGGAGAATATCCATCACCGGCTGATATGACGAAGCATTAGTATGCACCTGCAGCTCATTCCTGTGATACAAAGGGTGGTTAAATACGCAGACGACTGTTAAATACCAGTCCATAGCTCTGTTCTTCTGAAACAGCATTCCTGATAGCTGTGTGGGCAAGTGATCATTTTCTACAATCACATACTGATCGAAGTATACTGGCACGGTTCAATGGATTTAACCAGAAGGCATCTAGTGAGTCAGCTCAGTCCGTGTGGTTGACATCCTGGGGATTTCCTTTTAAATAATAGGTTTGATTGACAGACATAACCAAGGGGAAGTTGTGAAGCCAGTCAGTGAGAGAGGCAGGGCCTCGAATCATGTACATTTCTTCGACAGAAAGCTCTATGCTGAATTTAGGTTTCTCTCAGTCCACATGTAGTCAGGCTGAAGCATAGCAGAGACAGAACTAGTCAAAGCACTAAGTGGTAACATACAGCCATGTAAGGTGTATAAATGAATCACATTTCAAGCACGTTCCCATTGCAGCAGAGAGGGTTAAAGAGGATCTGATATTATCGTCCAAAATTCTGAAAAAAGTTTGATAGAATAAACAAAGAGAAACTGTTTCCTATAGCAATGAGGATCGGTAACCAGAGATATTGTGAAAGGATTAGAAGTGAGCTGTTGTGATTTAGAACGTGCTGCCTGAAAGGACGATGGATGCATTCAGTAGCGACTTTCAAAATGAAATTGTACAAATTATTGGAAAGAAAAATCTTTCAGGGCAATGGGGAAAGAGCAGAGGGGAGTGAGGCTAATTGGATAGCTCTTTTAGAGAGTCAGCACAGACACTGGCTGACTACCCTCCTGTGGTGTAAGGCTGTACAATTCTGAAAGGGTAAATAGTGACAGGAAAGATATGCATGGATGCAATTAAGGGGAAGCTGGATAAACACACTAAGGAGAAAGGAATAGAAGGTTATACTGACAGGGCGAGATGAAGAGCGCTGGGAGGCTGCTCGTGTGGAGAACTACGACTGACATGGATTAGTTGGGCTGAATGGCCTGTTTCTATGCTGTATATTCTATTTGATAAGGTGCCAGTGACTAAACCAACAAGGATTCGTGGCCCTGCCTCTCTCACTGACTGGCTTCACAACTTCCCCTTGGATATGTCTGTCAATCAAACCTATTATTTAAAAAAAATCCCCAGGATATCAACCACACGGACTGGTGTTCAGAGCGATAACAAAATGCAGAAACTCAGAATGAAATTAGAAGCAAAAAGGGAGGTGTTAAAGAATGCTTTCACACAATGAGTTATTAAAAGGTGGGCTTCATCAACACCAGAGACTAGTGAAGCAAAATTAGTCACAATTAATAGAGAATTCTTTAAACTCGCAAAGAAGATGAATTTGAAAGATTCAGGATAGAACAGACAAGTAAAAATGGAGAATTCCAGCACACACAGTGAGAGCAATGGGTCACATGTCCTCTTTATGTGTTAGCCTTTCCAGGATTTGAGATCCCCTTAATGTAGAACTGCGAGTAGCTAACTTTGGTGGAGCTTTTTTTCACTCGTTCATGGGATGTAGTCCAGTGTTTATTGCCCATCCCTAGTTACCCTTGAGAAGGTGGTGGTGAGCTGCCTTCTTGAACCGCTGCAGCCCTTGTGGTGCAGGTACACCTACAGTGCTGTCATGGGATATACTCAGTTTTAATTCATTCCGGTAATATTCTGACATGCATTACTGTCATATCCATAAGCAAAACACCTGCGAAAATGTAATGAGTACAGAATATTCTCCTTGTAAAGTGGATTCAACAGGACAAGTGTATCTCTCCTTGGTTTCCGATAATGAGATCTCTGTGATTTCTCTTCATTGCCCCTTTCATGGGTGGCCACATTGAGCCCACCGTTCACCCTGGCCTGATAAACTATCGACTGATGCAGTTTGCTCACTACTTCCCTTGTGTATCTGATGTAACCTCCTACAACCTTCATCATTTCTTATTTGTCTCCCAGATTTGCAGCCCACCGACAGCAGAACGTATAATGAGGTCCATAACTATATTTAAAACAAATGCGTTGAGTTACAAGTCAATCCCTGACAACAGAGGGGGTTTGTGTCCTACTCTTCTGCCATCTCATAACGTCCCTATTCAAACCAAAGGGTCAGGAATGAAAGATCCTGGATCTAAGGGTGTGATATAATCAAGTGGGCCATTTAGCCCCACTTCTCGTTATTTAACAACATCCCATGGAACTGCCAATTCCTGCAGCCTTTAAGTTATTGAGGAAATCTAAAAAGCAATGCAGGAAACATAAAGAGAGCAAAAGGAGATGTTACAAATCCAGATATGTCAATGCTTTCCAAAATATCAAGTTCCCACCAAGTTTTAAACAAAAAAAAAGGTCAAAGATTGAAATTGTTGTTTAAGTGGTGGGAAGGAGCTCTGCTAAATCCACCAGGCATTAAATGACTGCATGTTAAGGGGAAGAAAGCCTAGCATTAATGCAGTGCCTTATCATATCCTCAGGATGTCTCGAAGCACTTGGCAGCCAAAGAGTCTCTGTGTTTTTAAAACGCAGTCTCTGTTTTAAGGCAAACACAGCAAGGGTTCCACAAGCAGAAAATGAGGGGAATAAATAGTTCATCTGTTGTTGGTGTTGCTGATTGAGGATTACATCAATTTATGGCCCATATTTCATCTCAACCTCCACATCTACAATGACACCAGATTAACGCGATTAACAGTGAAATTGCATAATCAGGTTACGAATTACTCTGGAAAGGCAAAGTATTCCAAAAATTTGAACATGTTAAGCAAGCTGTTTCATGGCTGCTGCTGTGCAGTGGCTACTCAAGTGGTGTTTTCCCTAACAGGACAATGACATCAGTCCAGAAAGATGTTCTTCCTATCACACCATTGAACAATGTCATGTATGAATGTCAGTGCCTGTGAATGTCAGTGCCTGTATGATGTCCCGGTGATTGGCTGGTCAAATCAAACAGCATATCCCTTCGGTTATTCGTAATGGGTGGACTACAGACCATAAGATAAAAGCAAAAAACTGGAAATCCGAAACAAAAATAAAAATACCTGGTGTACTCAACCAGCCCGTGCTTGCAAAACCCAAAATCAAACATCCGCTGTTAGATATGATTCCACAATTGGGCAGCACTTGCTGAACAATCCTGATTGTGCTAATAGCCACACTAATAAGAAATTCAGGATAATCACAGTCAAACACATAATGTGGCTCATTTATATGAAAGCAAAATACTGCAGAAATCTGAAATAAAAAGCAAAATGCTTGAAAAACTAAACAGGTCTGGCAACATCTGCGGGATGAGGTTTCCTAAAGCAAATAAGCATTAAATAAAAACTTTATTTTGGAATTAAAAACATGTCCCATCTCATGTTACTGAGTCACGTGAAGGGGACATGTTTTATTAAATTTTTTGCTGTCCTTATTCATTTTTTAAAAAAGAGCTTCAATCTCCGTGAGGCAGCTCTGTGCCCCAGGGAGATTGAAGCACTCTTTCTCACGCATGCATGAACTGCACACTAGGCCCGGCTCTCCCTCCTCCCCCCCACCCCACTCCCCCGCCTGCACAGGTGGCGCTCAGCGCTACCGCTCGCGATCCACGCAGGGCCGCGTGAAATTGCGGAGCAGAGCCGATGGTGGGTGGTGGTCAGCTGCCTGACCTCCCCCATCGAGCACCCCTGCCAAGGGCAAAATCCTGCCCCATAGGCCCAAAGTCAGCTACAGAACAGCAAAATGCTGCAGATGCTGGAAATCTGAAATAAAAGCAGGAAAGGCTGGAAATACTCAGCAGATCGGGCAGCACTGGTGGGGAGAGAAACAGGAGTTAACGTTTCAGGTTTGCGACCTTTCATCAGAACTGATGAACCTGAAACGTTAACTCTGTTTCTCTCTTCACAGATGCTGCCAGACCTGCTGAGATTCTCCAGCATTTTCTGTTTTTAGTCTGAAGTCGTCCTGTTCCTCCCAAGCAAGTTCCACTCACCACACATCATGTCTCAAATTACACACAGACTGTGCCCCAAATTGTTGTTTTCCGAAATAAATCGATCTCATTTGCATTTGTATGTAGTAATACAAATTTACCTCTAACAGCCAAGACCAAGTGGGTTCAGTGTTAATTCTTGGATATTATAATTCCAATAAAAGTTCCTTCAGTTTTCAGAAAGTTTGATGTAAGTGAGTTTGGATGAGCAACATAAATAGCGTTATGAAATATCAATGAAGTGCCATAACAGAGGGAAGTCACTCTGGAGGGTTACTAATGCACTGACTTGTTCAGTGTTAAAAGCATCCGCCTGAATTCTCCAGCTCTAACTAAAATCTATACTTAAAATAATGATCTCCTAACATGTCCTCGGCATGTTCCTAAGTGCTTTGGATCCAACAAATTACTTTTGAAGTGCAGTTACTATCGGAATGCAGGGAACGCTAGCCTGTTTTCACAAAGGCACACAGCTGCAACCATCTTCACCACATGGACTGAAGCAGTTCACCACCACCTTCTAAAGGGCAATTAGGAATGGGCAATAAATGTTCTTCAAAAGCCTGCCTTGCCACCAATGCTCACACGCTAAGAATGGATTTTGCAAAATTCAAAACGCAACAAAGATTGCTTAAGGAAGGCTTTCTGATATTTAAGGCAAAGGTTTACATGATTTCTAACTGCCTATCTGCAGATGCAGTACAAAACCAGAGTGAACAATATACGTCTTATGCTTGTTCTATAGCTCGACAAAATGACTGATCTTCACCAACAGTAGATCAACAAGTGAAAGCTGCAGGAAGGCAGCTCTTCAGTGAAGAGGTAGAACTCCTGATTGACTGGCATAACTTGAGGTGATCAATAAAAGATTGTCAACTAGAAACCCAATAGGGAATTCAGGAGAAACTTATTCACTCAGAGAGCGGTGAGAATGTGGAACTCATTACCACAGGGGATGCTTGAGGTGAATATTATAGATGTATTTAAGGAGAAGCTAGCTAACCATGTAAGGCAGAAGGTAATAAGAGGGTTATTCTGATAGAGCTAGTTGAGAAAGGATGAGGCTCGAGTGGAGTATAAATATTGGCGTAGGCTTGTGGGGCTGAATGACCTGTGTCTGGTCTGTAACTGAAATTCATATCTAGCCAGAAATTATTCATTTCCATAGTTAATGGAACTAGAAAGCTTGCAGTTAGCTTGTCTATGCTAACAAACAAAATGACCAGCTTTGGAGGCAACAAGAGAGCCCATTAAAAGGCAGGTAGGAGCAATATAAACATGGAGCAGGTGGACGCTCAATGGAAATATTCACCAAGGATGGATGGGATCAACACCGTCAAAGGTAATGGATGAGGAACGAGATGGGATTCGGCTTATCGAAGATGACAAAAGCAGATTGCCTCCCAGCAAATGGAGGTTGTTGTAACAAGAAAGCAAGTCACCATGTGGTTATCAGGTAATGGCAGGAACTGAATGATGTGGTGATGCCTAGCTTGTCACTAGTCACAGCTCCTACGGATTCAGATACACACTTGCGGACAACGCCCGGTTTGCTGAGGAATCAAATCTCGAGCTGACTCACCGGGAGAGTGAAAAAAAATCCAAGCTTTAGTTTTAACCAGATCTAATTATCCAATTGCACAGTTTAAATTCAAGACACTTCTGTTTATTATTAATGCCTCGGAAGATGTTTTCTTGCACTCCTTTTAACATATTCGTGATACTGTTTTCAAGGTCTTCACTATTTAGTAAGTAATTGTCTTAATTACCAATTCCCCAGAGCATTTCAGAGTTTGTTATCTGTTGTCACTGATGGACCACACTACATATTAAATTGACAGGAAGGGATTTTACAGTCAGTTTAGACTTGTCCATGCACCCATGTGATGTGAGTTGGAGAATCATTTTAGAGCCTTGACCATTTTTCTGTTTAATTGAGTGAGTTCCTGTTGTCAGGCATCTCTCCCTAACATTAACGATGAATCTCTCATGGCAGGAGATTAACACAGATCTCCCAGAGACTCCAGGATAATTCTGGGCAAGTTGTCAACCCTAACACGGGAGAGTCACAGAAAGACCTCGAGATTTACCCTCGAGGTGTGTGAATGGATCAAGAGAAAAAAAACAACCAAATTTAATTGTGATTTCACATCAGCTCCGGACTGGCCTGTTTTGTCCGCAATGCTTTTCTAGGGATCTAATAGTTAGAAGAAGTTTATACTGAACTAAACAACCTGCTCCGATGTGATTAGGCACCTACTAGAATGGAAAGCTTGGTAGAAACACTAGGAGGTATAGTTGTGATTGCTGCAGGCTGTTTTCACTTGTACAAGACTCCACGAAGTTGGCCTAGTTACAGGAATCAGTGTTGAAAACATTGGAGTCTCCACTTTAGGTGAAATTGGCAATGCAGACAACGAAATTGCACTCATCTTGAAAAGGACTTTTTCTCTTGAGTTTCTGCTCAACTCATTTGCATTTTGTAGAACATAAAATCATCCTCCCCCCCCACTTCGCACTGTTCTCCCAAAGCAGATTTACAACCACGCCACCATTAAACCTGCTGAGTTTTTCCAGGTAATTCTGTTGTTGTTTTGGATTTCCAGCATCCGCAGTTTTTTTGTTTTTACCACCATTAATTCTGCTCTTTGATTTTCTTTTCAGCTTTTCAAAGGGAAGTTCTACTACTGCCAGGGTCACGACACTCGCAATGTCACCAACAGGTCGGACTGCTTGCTGGCCAACTACAGGTGGATCCATCACAAGTACAACTTTGACAACCTGGGACAGGTACAGATTTCTTTCCCAACAGCAGGATCTCCCGGTCACTGAGCGGGGGCGGGGCCTGCTCGCCAACACGTAAAGTGATGTGGGATGATGTCGACGTCGGGTGGAACTCCCGTCATTTCCCCGCGTCAATTCCATTTTCAGGTCGGCGGGGGGGGGGAGGGGGGGGCGCAGCCGAGTCAGCTGACCTGTCAACGGCCTATTGAGGCCATTGAAAAAACTAATTAAAGTCATTAATGGACCTGCCTGTCTAACCTTAAGGTTGGCGGGCAGGCCGAGAACCCTGGTGGGCTTCGGAAAAAGCATGAAACCTCGTCCATGGGCGGGATGAGGTTCCATGAGGGTATTTAAATGTTTATGAAAGGTTTCAATAAAAGTTATGGACATGTCCCAACTCAGGTGACAGTGTCACATGAGGGGACATGTCCGGGAGATTTTTTTATCATTTGTATTGCAAATTTGAATTCCGAGCCGATCTCCCTGAGGCAGCACTTAGCCTCAGGGAGATCTGTGCGCTCTTTCGTGCACATGCGTGAAAGAATGCACTGCCGGCTAAGGGAGTGGAGCTGTATAAAATGCTAGTTAGGCCACAGCTGGAGTGCTGTGTGTAGTTCTGGTCGCCACATTATAGGAAGGATGTGATTGCACTGGAGACGATGCAGAGGAGATTCACCAGGATGTTGCCTGCTATGGAGAGAGACTGGATAGGCTAGGGTATACAAAATTATGATTAGAAAAAATTATGAGTAGGGTAGATAGGAAGAAACTTTTCCCCTTAGTGGGGGTGTCAATAACCAGGGGGCATAGATTTACGGTAAGGGGCAGGAGGTTTAGAGCGGATTTGAGGTAAGTTTTTTCCACCCAGAGGGTGGTTGGAATCTGGAACACAGTGCCTGAAGGGGTGGTAGAGGCAGGAACTCTCACAACATTTAAGAAGTATTTAGATGTGTGTGGGAAACGCCATAGCATACAGGGCTATGGGCCAAGTGCTGGAAAATGGTATTAGAATAGATAGGGGGTTGATGAAAGGCACAGACACGATGGGCCGAAGGGCCTGTTTCTGTGCTGAATAACTCTATGACTCTATGATCTTTGGCTGACAAAAAAAACCTATCAATCTCCGTTTTAAAATGAACAATTGATCAGCTATTAATGGCCATTTGCAGTGGCATCGTGATATTGTCACTGAATTAGTATTCCAGAGGCCCACCATGGTAGATGGTGAAATTTGGATTCAATGCTAAAAAACCTGGAATTAAAAGCCTGATGATGACCCTGGAACCATTGTCGATAGTTGTAAAAACCCACCTGATTAACTAATGTCCTTTTTAGGAAGGAAGTTCACCATCCTTACCTGGTCTGGCCTACATGTGACTCCAGATCCACAGCAATGTGATTGACTCTTAAATGCCCTCTGAACAAGGGTAGTTAGGGATGGGCAACAAGTGCTGGCCTAGCCAGCGACACCCACATCCCATGAATGAATGAAAAAAAGGAGTTTTAAACTTCTAACAACCTTTGCATGGACAAGTAGAGCCCAATTTCACTCCTGTGGGGTTGGCTGTAATTTGTAGACTCTGCCCCCTGGTCCTAGACTCCCCAACCAGCGGAAGTAGTTTCTCACTATCGACGTTCAGTTCCTCTTAGTGTAACCTAGAAACGTTGATCAAACCACCCCTTAACCTTCTAAATTCCAGGGAATGCAACCCTGGTTGTGTAATCTTTCCTCATGACTAAATCTCTGTGCATGTGGTGAATGAAAAATGGCAGATTCCAATCTGTCACTTGTTGAGATCTGAGCTGTGGCAAGTGGTAAAGTGAAGAACTATAAGACCATAAGATGTAGCAACAGAAGTAGGCCATTTGGCCCATCGAGTCTGCTCCGCCATTCAATGAGATTATGCCTGACCTGATAATCCTTAACAAAAACAGAATTACCTGGAAAAACTCAGCAGGTCTGGCAGCATCGGCAGAGAAGAAAAGAGTTGATGTTTCGAGTCCTCATGACCCTTCAACAGACCCTTCCTGTTCTATTGAAGGGTCATGAGGACTCGAAATGTCAACTCTTTTCTTCTCTGCCAATGCTGCCAGATCTGCTGAGTTTTTCCAGGTAATTCTGTTTTTGTTTTGGATTTCCAGCATCCGCAGTTTTTTTGTTTTTATCTGATAATCCTTAATTCCACTTTCCTGCCTTTTCCCATTAACCCTTGATTCCCTTACTGATTAAAAATCTGTCTATCTCAGCGTTGAATATACTTAACAACCCAACCTCTACAGTCCTCTGCGGTAAAGAATTCCACAGATTGACTACCCTCTGAGAAAAGAAATTCCTCCTCATACCTGAGTTAAATAGGTGACCCCTCACTCTGAGATTATGCCCTCTGGTCCTAGACTCTCCCACAAGAGGAAACAACCTCTCAGCATCTACCCTGTCAAGCCCCCTAAGAATCTTATATGTTTCAATAAGGTCACCTCTCATTCTTCTAAACTCCAATGAGTACAGGCCCAACCTACTCAACCTCTCATAAGAAAATCCCCCCATACCCAGGATCAACCTGGTGATCCTTCTCTGCACTGCCTCCAGTGCCAGTATATCTTTCCTTAGACTAGGGGACCAAATCTGTTCACGGTATTCTAGATGTGATCTAACTAGTGCCTTATATAGTTTTGGCAAAACTTCCCTATTTTTATATTCCATTCCCTTTGAAATAAAGGCCAACATTCCATTTGCCTTCCCTATTACCTGCTGAACTTGTACGCTAGCTTTTTGGGATTCATGCACAAGGACTCCCAAATCCCTCTGTGCTGCAGCTTTCTGCAGTCTTTCTCCATTTAAATAATTTTCAGCTCCTCTATTCTTCCTGCCAAAGTGCATAACCTCACATTATATTCCATCTGCCAAGTTTTTGCCCACTCACTTAACCTGTCTATATCCCTCTGTAGACTCTTTGCATCATCCTCGCCACTTGCCTTCCCACCTATTTTTGTATCACCTGCAAACTTGGCAACAGTGCATTCACTTGCCTCATCTAAGTCATTAATATATATTGTAAATAATTGTGGCCCCAGCACTGATCCCTGTGGCACCCCACTAGTTACAGGTTGCCATCCTGAAAATGCCCCCCTTATCCCAACTCTCTGTCTTCTATTAGTTAGCCAACCCTCTATCTATGCTAATATACTACCCCAAACACCATAGGCTCTCACATTATTTAAGTAGCCTTATCGAATGCCTTTTGGAAATCCAAATGTATTTCATCTACTCTTTCACTTTTATCTACCATGCTTGTTACCTCCTCAAAGAATTCTAATAACTCGTCAGGCATGATTTCCCCTTCATGAAACCATGCTGACCCTACTTGATTAGATTAGGCATTTCTAAATGCTCTGCTATTACACCCTTTAATAGACTCTAACATTTTCCCAATGACGGATGTTAAGCTAACTAGCCTAGTCTCAGCTGCTCTGATTTCTTGTAGCCACTGACACAACAGTGACCCAGCTAAAGGACGAGTGACCCAGCCCTTGTCCTCTCTGCCAGAGGATGCTACAAGGTTCAAAGTCAGAGTAGAGCCAACAAAAATGGGGCGGGGGTGGGGGTTGTAGAATGGGGAAGAAAAATTGTGGGGAAAGATGTTTAAAAGGAACAGATGTTTCTATCCAATGATACCATGATAACTGGCATGGTTTTGGGATGAAAGGACGCAATAATGAAAAGGGCAAAATAATGAAATCTTCAAAGAGCAGGGCAATGTAATCATCGTGAATGTATGTAAATGGAGTGAAAGAATATTTGTAAAAACTTGCGAGTGACAGCGCCATGTTAAAAGGGCAGTAGCCTTGTTAGAGTAGCCTCTTATTAAAGCGTTTGAAGAAGGAACTACTCTGTCTGTCAGTCACAGGTGCTAACTTTTACACCTAGCTTGATTATACTGGGTTTTTCACAAACTGATTATTCCTTCACTTTATTCGCCTTGCTGGTAGACTGGTTTGCTGGCTGACTTGAGGCTACACTATTATTAAAGGTAGATTTGACCAAGGAGTGAGCTACTCAGGGATCTAACATTCCTTTCCAAATATTCCTGTGTTCTGATGTTGTTAGCGCAGTCAGCCTTCCATTTCGCAAATGGTACCTCTGTCTTTCCTCCACAGGCTCTGATGTCACTCTTTGTACTGGCCTCCAAGGATGGCTGGGTCAACATTATGTATCATGGTCTGGATGCCGTTTCCATCGACCAACAGGTAAAGGCCCTGATCTTTAAAAGAAAGACTTGCATTTCTGTAGCATCTTTCACAATCGCAGGACATCTCAAAATACTTTACCGTCAACGAAGTGCTTTTTAAAATGTAGTCGCCATTGTAACGTAGGAAACGTGGCAGCCAATTTGCGCACAGCAAGCTCCCACAAACAGCAGTGTGATAATGAGTAGATAATCTTGGTCTTATTTTTATGGTCAAATTTTATGGTATTCAAAGAGGGCCAGGACACCAGGGAAAATGCTCCTGCCCTTCTTCGAAATCATATCTAGGGGATCCTTTCTGACCACCTGAGAGATTAAGCAGGGCCTCAGTTTAAGATTATAAATGAAAGATGAGACTGGGAATGTCAGCCTAAATATTGTTGAGTTTCTGGAGTTTCTGGGAACTTGAAGCCACAGGTTTGGAATGTTACCCACTGAGACCATGCCTGGTCACTGGGCACGAACAGGGGTGATGCCCAGTTTGCTGTCAAAAATGATTTAATATCCATTCTCAGGATGTGGGCATCATTGGAAAGACTGGAATTTAATGCCCATCCCTAACTGCCCCTTGAGAGGGTAGTGGTAAGTGGCCTTCTTGAACCGCCACAGTCCGTGATGTGTAGGTACACCCACAGTGCTGTTTGGGGGGAGTTCCAGGATTTTGGCCCAGCGATGCTGAAGGAATTGCACTATAGTTCCAAGTTAGATTGGTTGTTGGACATTGAGGAGAAGTTGCAGGTGTTCCCATGTGCCTGCTGCCCCTTGTCCTCCTAGTTGGTAGAGGTTGTGGGTTTTGGCAGGTCCCGCTATTTGTCCAAGTGCACTCGAGGGCACTGGCAACTGTAGCACTGAAGCACAGAAAGGTAAGTTTAAGAGCAAAAAAAGGAAGAAAGCCTTTTATGAGGAGAGCCTGTGCATGAGCAACAACACTGATTAACTGGCAGGCACTTCATCATCAATGAATAACAAAGCTTCACAGCAATGCAACAATTTGAAGCATTGTCACTGATCCCTATCTCTGTATCCTCCTCCTGTCCCATCATCCTCCAAGATCTCTGCTCCTGCAGTTCTGGTCTCTTGCACACCCCAGTTGCCATCACTCCACTACTGTGTGGCCTCAAGCTCTGGA
>NC_054497.1:13883232-13900732 GCF_017639515.1 Carcharodon carcharias
AAAGAGAAGGTTGAAGGGAGACCTGATCAAGGTCTTTAAAATTATGAAGGGGGTTTGATAGGGTAGATGTAGAGAAGATGTTTCCACTTATGGGGGAGACCAGAACTAGGGGTGCAAAATATAATAGTTACCAATAAATCCAATAGGAAATTCAGAAGAAATTCTCTTGCCCGGAGAGTGGTGAGAATATGGATCTCGCTGCCACAGGGAGTGGTTGAGGTGAACAGTGTAGATACATTTAAGGGGAAGCTGGATAAAAACATTAGGGAGAAAGCAATAGAAGGATATGTTCATAGGGTGAGATGAAGTAGGGTGGGAGGAGGCTTATGAGGAGCATTAACACAGAGCAATTTTTTAATGGCCTATTTCTGTACAGTAAAATTCTGCATATTTCTGTGAATTAATTGCCCCTAAGCACTCTCCATCCAACATTGGATGGTTGATAACTATAACACCATGTGGTGTAAATTGAATCATGGTTTATGACCCACAAGATTGTTGCATCTCTACCGGAGCTTTTACTGCAGTAACCAATTGCCACACTTTCTCTTACAGCCCATCATTAATCACAACCCCTGGATGCTGCTCTATTTCATCTCCTTTCTGCTCATTGTCAGCTTCTTTGTGTTGAACATGTTTGTTGGTGTGGTCGTAGAGAACTTCCACAAGTGCCGTCAGCACCAGGAAGCAGAAGAGGCCCGACGGAGAGAGGAGAAGCGTCTGCAGAGGCTGGAGAAGAAGCGCAGGAGTAAGGAACGTTCTTTGAGAAAGCCCTTCAGCCCATCATGACTGACCAAGCCCTTTGAAAGATCCAACCACCTTGTCCCAGCAACCACCCCCCCCACTCTTTTCTGCTTTGTAGCCACTTTCTTGTGAAAAGGGGGAATGTTCCCCAGTGCAAGTACAGTAACACACTTTACTCAATCATCCATTAAATCATACAGCACAGAAGGAGACCATTCAGCCCATCATACCTGTGCTGGCTCTTTGAAATAGCTGTCCAATTAACCCCACTTGCCTGCTATTGCCCTAAGGCCCTGCAAGTTTTAATTTCCAATTATTTATCCAATTTCCTTTTGAAAGTTCCTATTGAATCTGCTTCCACCGCCCTTTCAGGCAGCGCCTTCCAGATTACAACACTTCTCATCACCCCCTCTGGTTCTTTGGCCAGTTATGTTAAGAATCCATGTTAAAGCTACCATCTTGGGGGCAGAGGGGAGGTGTCCCAAGGTGATAAACCTTATACTTGGAAGGACAATGCATTGGAAACAGTCCTTTCCTCTCCAGTTCCTGGACTGAATCCCAGATGAAAGCGGCAGAAATTATTCTGGTTACTCAAAATCCATTTCCAAATTAGTGTGAATTCTGTACTAATTGGCTGCTGTGGGAAATGCGGGGACAAACTGCTACATTGGCGCATTAAGAGAACACTTTTTTGAGTTTGAGGTTTGTTTCTGGGAAAGTGGAAAGGGAGCTTTTATTCTGTGTGTAACTGTTGTATCTGGGAGAAAAGATACCCCACTCTGTTGGACAGATTCCTGGAGGGATCGTCACATGACCTCCTATTCCAGACACATGCCATTGGTAACCTGACATGTCCATCTCACCACCCCCTGCTTTACCAAAGCCAATGGGAAATGAGCAGACTCTTTATTACCCAATTGGATGATTTCTGGCTGTCAGTCAAACCGTCCCAATGCCTGATAATTTTTATTGCGAATAAATACTTATCACAATTTTTTAAAAACAATTTTTTGAATGTCTCTATTATTTTTCTCCTGGGATTTGCTAGCAGCAGGGACCCAGAGATTGGTCTGCAGTCCCTGGGAAGTCCACGGCAATGCAATAAACCAGCCGCTGATTTAAGTCCAAGGCCATGTGTTTTGATAACCAAAGAAGATGATGGTGTAAGGAAGTGACGAGGCAATGTAACTTGTGGTGGGAAGGGGAGCAGACGAGGTGGAGATCTAACCAACCCTTATTTATTCCTTTTCCCCCTTGTTGACTTGTGCCATGGAAGAAGCCCAACGTTTGCCATATTATGCTGCCTACTCACCCATCCGCCTCTTCATCCACACCATGTGTACCAGCCATTACCTGGACCTCTTCATCACCTTCATCATCTGCATCAATGTGGTGACCATGTCTCTGGAACACTACAACCAGCCCAGGGTAAGGATGTGCAACCATTAGTTTTACCCCTTTCTCAATGCCCTAAGATTTCACAGAAGCTCAATCGTGAGCATTTGTTTCCTCAACCATTGTGTGTATCTTGTCTCTTCTTTTCACGCTGGTCACCTGTGGCTCGTGGGTAGCGCTCTAGCCTCTGAATCAGAAGGTTGTGAGTTTAAGTGTGTGTGAACTCAAAAATCTAGGCTGATGCTCTCAGTGCCATACTGAGGGTGCTACACTGTTAGAGGTGCTGTATTTCTGATGAGACCCCATCTGCCTTCTCAGGTGGAAGTGAAAGGTCCTGTGGCACTGTTTCCAAGAAGAGGGCAGGCAGAGGGGTAAGAGTTCTCCCCACTGTCCTGGCCAATATTTATTTCTCAATCTATTAACACCACAATAACAGATGATCGGGTAATTATGTTTGTGGGAGTTGCTGTGCCCAAATTGGCTGTTGAGCTTTCTAAAAAAATTTTTATTCATTTACGATGTGGGCTTCGCTGGCTGGGCCCAGCATCTATTGCCCTTCCCTAATTGCCCTTGAGAAGGTGGTGTTGAGCTGCCTTCTTGAGCCACTGCAGGTACACCCATAGTGCTATTAGGGAGGGAGTTCCAGGATTTTGACCCAGTGACAGTGAGAGAACGGTGATATATTTCCAAGTCAGGATGGTGAGTGGCTTGAAAGGGAACTTCCAGGTGATGGTGTTCCTATCTATCTGCTGCACTTGTCCTTCTAGATGGTAGAGTTTGAGGGTTTGGGAGGTGCTGTCAAAGGAGCCTTGATGAGTTGCTGTGGTACATCTTGTAGATGGTACATACTGCTGCTACAGAGCGTCCATGGTGGAGGGAGTGAATGTTTGTGGATGGGGTGCCAATCAAGCAGACTGCTTTGTCCTGGATGGTGTCAAGCTTCTCGAGTGTTGTGGGAGCTGCACTCATCCAGGGCAAGTGGGGAGCACTCCATCACGCTCCTGACTTGTGCCTTTTAGATGGTGGACAGGCTTTGGGGAGTCAGGAGGTGAGTTATTCTCCATAGAATTCCCAGCCTCTGACCTGCTCTTGTAGCCACAGTATTTATATGGCTGGTCCAGTTCAGTTTCTGGTCAAAGGTAACCCCTGGAATGTTGGCAGTGGGGATTCAGTGATGATAGTGCCATTGAAGGTTAAATTACAGCACTGGCTCTATTTTAAAAGGTATTTGTTATTTGTAAAACATTTAGGGGAGGCTGAGGAAGGCAACAGAAATGCAAGTTTTTTTTTCTTCTGCTGGTTTCCCTGTGAAACAAACCCTCAATTATCTCACCCAATTGGTCACTCTCTTGTATGAGGCTTGGTGGTTAAAATAGGTAGAGAGGGGCATCACAAATTAACTTGACCTTTGGCAGAATGTTTGCTTTTCTCCATTAATTACTGACTCCCTAATGAAATTACAGGATTATGTTTTATTAAAATTTGTATCTATACAGAATCTTTTACAACCTCAAAACATCTCAAAGAGTATTACAGCCAACGAAGCACTTTTTGAAGTGTGGTCACTGTTACAATGTTGGAAACACAGCAACCAGTTTGCAAACAGCAAGATCCCACCAATAGCAATGTGATAATGACCAGACCGTCCGTCTTTGTGATGTTGATTGAGGAATAAATATTGGCCCAGGACACCGGGGAGAATTCCCCGGCTCTGCTTCAAAATAGGAGCCACAGGATCTTTTACATCTGCCTGAGAGGGCAGAGGGGACCTTGGTTTAATGACTCGTCAGAAAGACAAAACCTCCAACAGTGCAGCACTCCCTCAGTATGTGTTATGTGCCCAAGTGGGGCTTGACCCCATGATTTTCTGACCCCCTTTCTGACTGTCCAAGGCAAGTGCTAAAATTTTGCTCTGTTTAGCACCCCTTGTGGGCCAGGAGGAGTAGGGATTCTGCCCCTCCTCCCCTCCAACCCAGACCTCACCTGGACACCTTCACTGTTAAGATTGGCAGTGCCTCCATGTTCTACCCATTCTGGCTTCTCACCCACTATCCAGCTCCCCTGCTGCTCCCTGTTAATGTCAGGGTCACAGGGTCATTGATTATAGTGAAAACAAGGATTTCTGTTATTTTCTGTTCATTTAAAACCAGCTGGGTCGTAACTTCAACTTAAATGTGGAGATTCTCTCTTTTCAAAGGGAACAAGATGGTAACAGAAACTTGAGTAGACACTGGATAGTACTTTTTGTTCCACTTCCAACTTCAGAAGTGCAAAGATGGCGGCCAGAGAGTCAGAATTGTCAGCGAGAGACACTGACAGTGAGAAAGAATGACAGAGAGAGGGAGTGAAAAGGGAAAGTGACAGAGTGGGAGAGTAAGGCAGAGATAGGGTGTGAGATAGGGACAATGACAGGCAGAGAGAGGGAGAGGCAGTGAGACAAGGACTGTGACAGAGAGAGAGGGAGAGAGGAAGTGAGACAGGTACATAGGGAGTGAGACACAGATAAGAGAAGAGAAAATCAGACCAAGAGAATGTGAGGGGCTAAGAGAGAGGGCGATAGAGAAAAAGATAGATGGATTTGTCACTAAAATGGAAAAGGATACTTTGTTCAACTGTTGTAAAATAGATTTAAAATGTTAAATGGAATATGCTCTAGGGACTGGTAATCTAATGAAATCATTGAACTATTCATGTAGTTAATTAAAAGGTTAGTCAGATTTACACTGAGTGTGAAAAGCCTTAACTGTGTTTGCAGGTTAGTTTCCTATTTGTTCTTGTGAACTCTAATGTTATTCTGTGACAAGTAGTCACAACGATTCATTCGTATTATATTTAATGGGGAATATGTTACAGACGGAATTGAGAACTTTTTAACCATCTTGTTTGAAATTTGATTAACTTTTGTTCCTGAGAGTGCTGTGGATAAAGCAATATATATTGTACACATATATATGTTATTTTAAAAATATGTAATTTTAATAACAGCGTGTTACTGGAAATAATGGTGTTAAGTGTGTTCCAAAGACAGGTCCCTGGGTCATTTTCTGCTGATGCTTTATCCTGAGCAGTTTTTGTCAGTGGTGGCTTACCATTGCCTTCTGCTCTCAGGGACAGGATGAGGAGGCAGGTCCAATGTCTACCTCAGCTAGAATGGGAATCAAACCCACTCTATGAGTGTTATTCTGAATCCCACGCTGGCCATCTAGCCAACTGGTCTAACCAACCCCAATAGCATTATAGATAAATAACGCAGTATGCATTACTGTGTATAACATTGTATATATGATACAATAACGCACCATGTCACAGGGTATAACACTGTATATATTATATAATAATGCACCGTGTTATAGGTTATAACACTGTATATATTATTTAAAAACACTGTTACAGGCTGTAACACCATATATTATATAATAACACTGTGTGTTACAGTGTGTAGCACTGTCAATTTTATTTAAAAACACATCATTAGTTAATGGATGTAACACTGTTTATATTGTATAACACCATATGTTAATGGTTATAGCATTGTCTAGCTTATATAATACACTGTGTGGCTGGGCATAACACTTTATATTATCTAATAAAACACTATGTTGCTGAGTATAACCCTCCTGTGTATTTTATGTAATAACACATTGTTATGGGAACTTGCTGTGTGTAAATCGGCTGCAGTGTTTCCTACATAACAGTGACTAAAGCATTTCATTGGCTGTAAAGTGCTTTCAGACACACCTTGGGGATATGAAAGGTGCTATATAAATGTGAGTTCTTTATTTTGGCCCTACATCAGGATATGAAGTAAATGGAGAAAAATTGTCTTTCTGTCCTTAACAATTATCCAGTTTTAAGTTTTGAAGGTTTCTGGCTTTCATTTCACGACTTTATTTGCTGAAGATGTTGTTTTTTTGTCTCCCTCTCACCCACCCATCAGTCCCTGGAAGTTTCCCTGAAGTATTGTAACTACATGTTCACGACTGTGTTCATCCTGGAAGCAGTTCTTAAACTCATAGCTTTTGGATTACGGAGATTTTTCAAGGACAGGTAATTAAAAGGCTTTTATCATAGAATGTGAAGGAAACAGGTTGGGAGGGGGGAATGGGTTCCTAAAATTTGGACCTTTCATGGTAATTAATTTAGGAATTTCCAGATTAATCTCTGACTGGCTGTCCTTTGCCAATCTCTGTGACGTAAACAGGAACCCAATTGCTATTTTAGATCGGAACTGATTGGACCCTGTGTCCTGCTCACTCCTACCCTGTCCACAGTCGATAGAAGCCAAGAGGTCCAGCCAAAGATGACTGGATTCATCCCACCGTGAATTCAGATGAAGTAATCTGGAATGTAAAGCCAGCCTCAGTAATGACATCATTGTCATAAAAACCGATCTGGTTCACTAATATCTTTTAGGGAAGGAAATCTGCCATCCTTACCCGGTCTGGCCTTCATGTGACTCCAGACCCACAGCAATGTGGCTGACTCTTAACTGCCCTCTGAAATGGTCCCAGTAAGCCATTCAGTTCAAGGGCAATTAGGGGTGGGCAACAAATGCTGACCTTGCCGGTGATGCCCACAACCTGTGAAAGAATAAATAAAGGATCAAGCAGGATCAGGGAGGGAGCTCCCCGCCAAGTTAACAAAGGGCCACTGCCTCCCCGGAACCTCGCTCGGCCCTCCACGGTTGTAACCCTTCCCCAATCCCTGCACCTCCCGGTCCAGCCTTGAGGCCTCAGGCACATCGGTTGCAGCCTGCGGGGCCTATCGCACCTCATTTCATAGGGGGGGAACGTGGAGACGGGGCAGACGATCAGCCACGATTGTATTGAATGGTGGGCCTAATGGTCCACTCCTGCTCCCATTTCCTACTTCCCTATTTAGCGAATGTAAAGGTGGCTGGGACCTCAAAACCCCACAGGTTCCTCCAGCCAGTCACTCAAAGATTGAAAACCTGAAATCCTCTCCGGTTGGCATTAAGGAACCATGACGATTAACAGTTACTGCCAGAGACTAAATATTTACACCCATACTGGTTTTATCTCTGCAAATTAAATGGTTTAAAATAAAAATAATGAATTCAGGCTGGAAGTGAAATGATGGTGAAGCATCTCGAGGGGAGACAGAACGAGTAACCCCCTCTTTACAGGATCTCATTCAGACGTAACAAATCTGTATTTAAAACCCCGTCCCTCTTTGAACTGGTAACCACTTTTATTTCTTACAAGCTGAAAATCGCGCTTAGTACCAAACACACGAGCGCAGCCGACTGCAATTGCTGCTTTAACGAGAGTTGGATTTATTTGTTTTAAACTGCAGAGTGTCTTCATGAATAAGCAAAGGAGTTTAATCTGAACATTTAATCTAAAGAGTCTGTTACTCATGGAGGGAGTTGTCCAAAATTTGACTAATTTCTCCAACTCTCTCCCCATCACTAATTTTGGGGAGAATTTGTTCCGTGCATTCTGAAACATTCTTGAGGAACAAATTTAACCTGACCTGCCCAGTGAGAGGCTAACCCAACCACAGCTGACCCTCAGTTTACACCCCCACCCAATTTACACCACCCAATTTCACATTCCCATGAAGCCAGTGGAGAGTAAAAGTTGAGGTGTAATTTGGGAGGTTGTAAATCTGGCTGGGTATATGTCGGGGTTATATTAGGGGTGTAAGCCAGGCATCATGATAGCATCATGAAAAGAAGCCCCTTATAATTTATTGCAACAGCAACACAGAGGGAATCAGCCCCATTTTCACAACAGAGAGATCTCAGCACAGCCCAGCTCAGCACAGCCCAGCACAGCACAACCCAGCACAGCCCAGCACAACATAGCCCAGCACAGCCCAGCACAACATAGCCCAGCACAGCCCAGCCCAGCACAGCCCAGCACAACATAGCCAAGCACAGCACAGTCCAGCACAGCACAGCACAACATAGCCCAGCACAGCCCAGCACAGCATACCCCAGCACACCCCAGCACAGCACACCCCAGCACAGCCCAGCACAACATAGCCCAGCACAACACAGCACAGCCCAGCACAGCACAACATATCCCAACACAGCCCAGCACAGCGTACCCCAGCACAGCCCAGCACAGCGTACCCCAGCACAACCCAGCACAGCGTACCCCAGCACAGCACAACATAGCCCAGCACAGCCCAGCACAGCACACCCCAGCACAGCCCAGCACAACATAGCCCAGCACAACACAACGCAGCACCCCAGCGTACCCCAGCACAGCACAACATAGCCCAGCACAGCCCAGCACAGCACAGCCCAGCACAGCACACCCCAGCACAGCACAACATAGCCCAGCAAAGCACAGCCCAGCACAACATAGCCCAGCACAGCACAGCACAGCCCAGCACAACATACCCCAGCACAGCACAACATATCCCAACACAGCCCAGCACAGCGTACCCCAGCACAGCACACCCCAGCACAGCCCAGCACAGCACAACATAGCCCAGCACAGCGTACCCCAGCACAGCACACCCCAGCACAGCCCAACACAACATAGGCCAACACAGCCCAGCACAACATAGCTCAACACAGCCCAGCACAACATAGCTCAACACAGCCCAGCACAGCACACCCCAGCACAGCCCAGCTCAACATAGCCCAGCACAGCACAACATATCCCAACACAGCCCAGCACAGCGTACCCCAGCACAGCACACCCCAGCACAGCCCAGCACAGCACAACATAGCCCAGCACAGCGTACCCCAGCACAGCACACCCCAGCACAGCCCAACACAACATAGGCCAACACAGCCCAGCACAACATAGCTCAACACAGCCCAGCACAACATAGCTCAACACAGCCCAGCACAGCACACCCCAGCACAGCCCAGCTCAACATAGCCCAGCACAACATAGCCCAGCACAACACAACACAGCCCAGCACAGCACACCCCAGCACAGCCCACACAACATAGCCCAGCACAACACAACACAGCACAGCACAGCGTACCCCAGCACAGCACAGCATAGCCCAGCAAAGCACAGCCCAGCACAACATAGCCCAGCAGAGCACAGCACAGCACAGCCCAGCACAACATACCCCAGCACAGCACAACATATCCCAACACAGCCCAGCACAGCGTACCGCAGCACAGCACAACATAGCCCAGCACAGCCCAGCACAGCATACCCCAGCACAGCCCAGCACAGCACAACATAGCCCAGCACAGCACAACATAGCCCAGCACAGCGTACCCCAGCACAGCACACCCCAGCACAGCCCAGCACAACATAGCCCAACACAGCCCAGCACAGCACACCCCAGCACAGCCCAGCACAACATAGCCCAGCACAACACAGCACAGCGCAGCACAGCGTACCCCAGCACAGCACAACATAGCCCAGCACAGCACAGCACAGCCCAGCACAACATAGCCCAGCACAGCACAGCCCAGCACAGCAAAACATAGCCCAGCACAGCACAACATACCGCAGCACAGCCCAGCACAGCCCTTTAGTCTTCCATCTCCCATCGAGTTACAGTTCCAATGCCCCTGCTTTCACTCTGCCACCCAGACTTTATTCTGTGTGAAGCTCACTCAATGATAGGATGGGATGGGTTGTGCTGCCTGCTGCAGTGTAATAGCCTGAAGACAATTGCTTCCGAGCCTCACACATGAGGAATGGTCAGTTGCATGAGGCACAAGTCAGGGTCGTCAGGTGGGGGTAGGAGTGGGGGTGGGGGGAGGGGGGGAGCAATCAGGATAGATCCTTTGGGGGGATCCACATGTTCAGAGATTACTAAAGGAACTCAGTAAAAAGTTCAAGTGTCCTGACCAGTGAGTATGTGAACCCTGCAAAGGGGACGAGTCTCATAAATAGACGCAGACTGAGAGACTGTGATTTCAGCCTCTTTCTGCACTGATAATACAAGATGCAGCAACAATCAACCTTCTTTAAAACTCACAGGTCAATTCAGAGTTTATGCTTATGCAGCTTTTATTTTCTATAATCTCGGGATATAATCACTATTTTATTGTTTATTATTATTATCCCTGATCTGTGAGTTATTTTTGTTCTCACAACAAGATTGTTTTGCTAAATTAGTGAGCAAGAACAGCTTTGAGTCGAAGCCAAGCTTTGCCTCGATTTTAATTCCCTCTGACATGCAGCCAAGAATCAGTCAAACACAGCCAAAAGTTAAAATACTCTCAGCATTCCAATCATATGATGCTGCCTGAGACAGTCACAATAGGAGCCTTGCTGTAGCTGTCCTGGGAATGTTTGATGGGGACAGTGTAGAGGGTTCTTTACTCTGTTTATAACCCCGTGCTGGACCTGTCCTGGGAATGTTTGATGGGGACGGTGTAGAGGGAGCTTTACTCTGTATCTAACCCCATGCTGACCCTGTCCTGGGAGTGTTTCATGGGGACAGTGTAGAGGGAACTTTACTCTGTATCTAACCCCGTGCTGTACCTGCCCTAGGAGTGTTTGATGGGGGACGGTGTAGAGGGAGCTTTACTCTGTATCTAACCGCGTGCTGTACCTGCCCTGGGAGTGTTTGATGGGGACAGTGTAGAGGGAACTTTACTCTGTATCTAACCCCGTGCTGTACCTGTCCTGGGAGTGTTTGATGGGGACAGTGTAGAGGGAGCTTTACTCTGTATCTAACCCCGTGCTGTACCTGTCCTGGGAGTGTTTGATGGGGACAGTGTAGAGGGAGCTTTACTCTGTATCTAACCCCGTGCTGTACCTGTCCTGGGAGTGTTTGATGGGGGACAGTGTAGAGGGAGCTTTACTTGGTATCTAGCCTCTTTGATGGAATGCTGCAGTGCTAGTTGTGGTCAGGAAAGCTACTACATTAATATAAATCTTACTTTTTCTTTCTCTGGTGTGAAATAGGGAGAGGCTTATTGAGATGAACCCATTTGTCCTTATGTAATCTGCCCTCTTTCCTAACTTTTGTGGAAATGAACATAACTCTGGATAAACCTTTACTGGAATCTTTACTTTTCCCAAATAGGTGGAACCAGCTGGACTTGGCCATTGTGCTGCTGTCTGTGATGGGGATTACACTGGAGGAGATTGAGATAAGTGCAGCTCTTCCCATTAATCCCACCATCATCCGGATCATGAGGGTTCTCCGGATCACCAGGGGTAAGCTGTGGGTCTCACCCAATGGCAGTGCTGCCAAGGGATGTAAACATACTCCAGGGGACAGCAAGCTAAGGGCAGTATCCTTGCTCTGATAGATGATGCAGTGACTGGAGATGGTGCTGGTCTGTGAAGTCAGCTATTTAGGTCAAGGAGCTTGCTTGCCCTGTTTGTTATCCAAACTAAATCTATTTTTTATTTCCAATTCCTCAATCTTTTCGCCATAGTCCTCAGTATCCTTATTTCCCGGGTATCTACCCCCTTTTTAAACAATTCACTTGATCATGAACCTATGGCCTACTTGAGCAGCATGTTCCCAATTGTCACAACTCTTTGCTTCAAGTAGTATTTCCTGGATTTGTTGTTAACTAGTGTGGCTTCTGTGAATTCTGGGGTTATGTTCTCTAACCATCCTCTCAATTCGCTTCATTATTTTAAGTCTTTCAATCCAATCACCCCTTAACAGAATCAGAGAATGATCTTGCATGGAGGAGGCCATTCAGCCCAACATGTCTGTGCTGGCTCTTTGAAAGCGTTATCCAATCCCTCGCCCCAGAGATACATAACTCTTTCCAAATCCCTCATTGTGACTTCATTAATACCAAGTATTGCATTGCTACTTTAATCTCAGGTATATTCCCAAACCTTCCTAAGATCAGGCATCCAAAACTGAACTCAGCTAAGGTCTACCCAGCACTCTGCCTAATTCCAGTAGCCCTTCCATACCTCAGTTTTCTCTTGTGATGCTGAGCAGGGTTCTATTAGCCTTTCTGATCACTTTTTGCTTCAAGTCAGCTAGCTTTTTTATAGCATAAATATTCCACTTCCACGCTTCAAACACCCACCAAACCGGACACATCAGGAAATTGCACAGTTCCCAGCCCCTGATTTTCTGACGACTAATTTTAATGGATGGAAAATTGCAGGCTGGGAGCTGTGCAATTTCGCAATGTGCAAATTCTTGATGGAAGTGCTGAAAATTTACCCTTTCATGGCATTATCTCAATCTGCCTTCGTTCTTGCCCATTCCCTTAATCTGCCCCTGTCCTAATGCTATTTTGCTCCTTACAATTCACCACAACTCTCAGCTTAATAACATCTGTAAGTTTAGACATAATCCTGTCTCTGCCCAAATTCCATTCTCATTCTATACATCAGGTGAAAATCTGGGATCTGTTGTCCAGCCCTAAACAGCATCGTCTGGCGCTGTTCTCAAATCCTTTTACATCAGTTGAGCTGGGTTTAGATAACACAGAAAAGGCAGAAATTAGAGACCACAGCACAGAAACAGGCCATTCAGCTCTACTTTGGTCTCTTCCTGCCTTATTTCTTCTCACCTATCAGCATACTCTCCTATTCATTTTGCTCTCATGTGTTTATCCCCCTTAAATGCATCTTTGCTATTCACCTCAATTACTCCTTAGGTATCAATTTCCACATCCCCCATCAGCAAGGAACTGAACTCTGGTCACCCATTTGGCAGGTAGGGACACTCATCACCATATGAACAAGGAACTGCTATCTGTGCTGTTGAAAGGATTAACCAGCACCAACGAGCTCTTTCTTGTCCGAGAGTGTGAGTGATGTTAACTAGTCTCTCCTGGTAGGATGTTCCACAGTTATAATGGCATGAAAGTTCACGTAACAGAAACAGACCATTCAGTCCAACACAGCTTTTATGCTCTACATGTGGGGAGAGGCAGTGGTATACTGGTGATGTCAGTGACCTAGTAATCCAGAGACCCAGGCTAATACTCTGGGGGCAAGGGTTCAAATCCCACCACGGCAGTTGGTGGAATTTAAATTCAATTTCAAATAATAAATCTGAAATATAAAACTAGTTTCAGTAATGGTGGCCATTGCAATTGTCACTGATTGTTGTAAAAACCCAACTGGTTCACAAATTTCCTTTAGTAGGCCTAGTCTGGCCTACATGTGACTCCAGACCCCACAGCAAAGTGATTGACTCTTAACTGCCTTCTGAAATGGCCGAGCGAGAGTCCACGATAATTAGGGATGGGCAACAAATGCTGGCCTTATCATCAATGCCCAAATCCCATGAAAGAATAAATGAAAAAGAAGCTTCACCTCACCCTATCTTTCATTTCGATTTTCTCAGTATTGAAATTGCTGAAGATGGCTACTGGAATGAGAGCTCTCCTGGACACTGTCGTACAGGCCCTGCCACAGGTAAACCCACAGGCCTTAGGCCTAAACATCCATTTTCTTTTTTTGCCTTTAAATTTTCATGAAACGTTTTCACAGTGCATGCCTTAAACATGACAGCTGACACGAGGGATTTTCTCTGGAATGGATTGCGTTGAGTTTCCAGTGACTAACTGAACATTATAGAATGAGAGGTCTCCTATTGGATGCTCAATCGGTTCTGGATCAGCCAATCTCAGCCGCGGTTTTCCGGTTTCGAATGACAATTAGCCATCGTGCTTGAGGCTAAAAATCAGTCAGGGTTCCCAAGGGTGCTGTAGGGTCACCAACTCCTCTAGGAATGTCCAGGAATTGGAGATTAATCCCTGTTTACTTGGTAGACCAGTTGAGGGTCAAGTGGGAGGGTCAAGTGATAGAACCTGGAGTTTAACATCCAAATAGAGTTGGTAACTAGCAGCAGGATATGGTGGACGCACTTATCAGCTGATGGTGGACTTTGGCAGAGTCTGAAAAGATGGATGTACGTTTGTATCTCCTCAGAGCACTAGGGGTTTTAACCATCCAAGATAACCCTGGAGTCTCCAGGATTTGGGGATTATTCTTGTGGACATTGCCACGAGGAAAATTTGGGGCATTAAAAAGACAGGTTTTTTTTGCCCTTTCATTTAACTTTTTAGCCAGGGAAATATTTGGGAGAAGGGAAAGAAAAGGCTTGGTGACTAACAGTCAAGAATCGTCTGATTGGATAACAAAGAGCCTGCTCACTTTCTGATTGGCCATGGAGCAAGAAGGGACATGTCAGGCAGCCAGTGATAGGATGATATTGCAGCTATTGGAAGGATACAGATGAGAAACCAATCAGAGTGATGGATAGATTATTTTTCGAGGAGAGATGGTGCAATTTGGGCATGTTCTCATTGAGGGAAGGGTGAGGGCTGTGAGAGGATTCCTGATACTGTTGAGTGTGAAGCATCGTTTCACCTTGTCCTGAACAGTAAGTACAGAGTTCAGCTTGCATTTGAAGTGGTTAAATTCAAAACCTAATCTGCGGAACCAATATTTCAGTGAGTAGGCAATCTGCAGGACAGCTTCCCTAGGGAGATAGTGAAGCAGTTAGCAATGATTCATTCAAATACAAATTAGATGGACTCCTTTCAGAAACTAATACTTTGGGAAATAATTGAGCAAAGCAAAGAAAGCCTAGGTTTTCAGCTAAGTAATGATATGCACACGGGCAAAACCTTCTGTTCCCCAGATGAGTTACAGCACGGGGTTAGATACAGAGTGAATCTCCCTCAACACTGGCCCCATCAAACACTCCCAGGACAGGTACAGCACGGGGTTAGATACAGAGTAAAGCTCCCTCGACACTGTCCCCATCAAACACTCACTGAGCAGGTACAGCACGGGGTTAGATACAGGGTAAAGCTCCCTCTACACTGTCCCCATCAAACACTCCCAGGGCAGGTACAGCACGGGGTTAGATACAGAGTAAAGCTCCCTCTACACTGTCCCCATCAAACACTCACAGAGCAGGTACAGCATGTGGTTAGATACAGAGTAAAGCTCTCTCAACACTGTCCCCATCAAACACTCACAGAGCAGGTACAGCATGTGGTTAGATACAAAGTAAAGCTCCCTCGACACTGTCCCCATCAAACACTCACAGAGCAGGTACAGCATGGGGTTAGATACAGAGTAAGGCTCCATCTACACTGTCCCCATCAAACACTCCCAGGACAGGTACAGCACAGGGTCAGATACAGAGTAAAGCTCCCTCTACACTGTCCCCATCAAACACTCCCAGGACAGGTACAGCACGTGGTTAGATACAGAGTAAAGCTCCCTCTACACTGTCCCCATCAAACACTCCCAGGACAGGTACAGCACGGGGTTAGATACCGAGTATAGCTCCCTGTACACTGTCCTGACAAACAGTTCCTGATCATGTGTTTAACCTGTTTTGCATTTGTTAACATTTAAGAGAGTGCATTTTGTTGGGGCTCAGTTGCTCCAGAATCAATAATTATACTCACCAGATGTAAATATTGATTGTCAGACAGAGAGACCTACAGGCAGATAGAGACTTTGACAGGGAAACAGACAGATAAACATATATACAGATAGAAAGAAATACAGACATAGCGAGAGAGAAACTTAGAAGAGCAGCTCTATAGACAGACAGTAAAATAAATGGGAATAAAGAAACTAATTAAACATCTGTAGATAGATAGATAGCTATATAGACATGCATCTAGAGATAGCTAGATGCACATATGTTTTAACTGCACTGAATGAATGTTTTATTGAAGGAGATTTAAGTTCCTGTTGTCACTATCCTGAAAGCCAGATGGAAGAAATTACACCTGTTCTCCCTGTTGTGTTGAGGTTCCCCTGCTCCTGTCTGCAGTACCCAGCTACAGGAAGAGGAGACTGTCCTAATGCCTGTTCATGTCTGTTCTTGAACTCTGTGGCCACTGATGTCAGTGCTACCCTTGGACCTTTCAAACCAAATGTCTTAGGCGAATGATCAACATTACGATCCAACCACTGACAACCACTTTCAGCTCATTTTCAAACCAGCAAGAATGAATCTGCTTTGTGTTGCTTTCTCAGGTTGGAAATCTTGGTCTCCTCTTCATGCTCCTTTTCTTCATTTATGCAGCGCTGGGGGTCGAGCTGTTTGGTAAATTGGGTAGGTAACCATTTGAAGCTTGTGATTATTTGGTACAGTCAAGTCATGTTGTGGTGAGGGTAATGGTCCAGCAATCCAGAACTTGAGTTCACAATCCCACCATTGGCAAGTTGAGAAAGTGGGTTCACTGTGTGGGCTAGCACTGGGCCGAGTGGCCGAGAGTGGTTGGTTTATATCCCTCAGGGAAAGGAAATTCTGTCCATGCCCAGTCTGGCCTCCACATTCAGCCCCAGGGCTGCCTCAGGGCAAAGAGGGATTGGCAATAAATGGTGTTTGCCATTATCCAAGATTGTATAAGAATTATGGCAAGTGGAAATGATGCTGACATTGTGTTCGATCGAACCCTTCACAATTACAGCTGTACTAGCTGATAAACCAAATTTCACTTTATTTTTTTGTTCCCATCAGCTGGGGCTTTGACCTGCTTGTTGCTCCCTCCACATCATCCTGTCCAAGGAGATTCAAATGATCATGCAAAGTCCCAACCCTATCACCTCTCATATACCCTCTGAAAGAACATGTAATATTTATAACAATGAAGCTGTTTTTAGTTATCATCTTATCAGGCTTCTCTTGCACCACACGGACATGCTAATGGTTGATCTATTGATAGACCCTGGTGTTAGCTCCATGTGTCGCTCTTTTGTGTCAGATGGTTATCGGTTCAAGTCCCACTCCAGAGACTTGAGCACAAAACCTGAATTGATGATCCCAGTGCAGTACTGAGGGAACGCTGCATGTCGGAGGTGACTTTCAGATTATATGTTACATCGAGCCTCCAACTGCTCCCTCAGGTGGATGGAAGAGAACCGATGGCTCTGCTGGTAGAAAGGCAAGGGAGTTCTCCCTGGTAGCCTGGCCAATTTTTAATCTCTCAATCAACATCGCTAATACAGGTGATGTGGTCAACATCACACTGCTGTTTGTGGGAGCTTGCTGTGCACAAATTGGCTCTGCGTTTCTAATATTACAAGAGTGACCACACTTCAAAGGCACTTCATTGGCTGGAAAGCATGCTGGGACGTCAAGAGATTGTGAAAGGTACTATACAAATGCAAGTCTTTCTTTACTGGAAAGAAGAATTTCAGAGAGAACTGAGTGGTTTTACCCTCTTCACTTCTTGTTGGATTCCAACCAAGGGGTTCATCTCCCCTTTTGGCTGGGTATAATTTGGAGAATGTGCCAGGAATTCATTTTGTTTGGGAATTAGAGGGCAGCTTTCAGTGTTCCCATTTGGAGGCCGCACTCACTGGGTGTGTGTCTCGGGTTTAACAGCCCCACGACTCCCTTATCACAAATGCCAAATGATGGATCACCACCAATTTGATCCAGACCCTGGTCTGCATGTGATGGACTTTTCTTCGGATTTAACTCTTTCTTTTTG
>NC_054497.1:13905732-14005732 GCF_017639515.1 Carcharodon carcharias
GGGAGACTAATTCATGCAACTCCCTGCCTGGACAGGAACTTTAAATCAGGCCGCAACCTCTTCCCAATGTGCGTCCCTGTACACCAGAATGATATTCTCCTAAAGCAGCCTCAAGGATTCTCCACTGATGCAGCTTCTGCCCCTGCTGCCCATTTGAATACTCACGTTTGAAAGACATTCCCAATGCCTAGTTGTAAAAACAGTGAAATGTAGACTCCAGAGGTAGAAGGAACTTGCATTTGCCTAGCGCCCCTTCACCGCCTCAGGAGCTTCCAAAGAACTTCGCAGCCATGATCACACTTTGAAGTCACTCTTGTAAGTAGGAAGCAAAGCAACCGCTTTGCGCACTGCAAGATCCCACAAGTGGTAATGAGATAATAACCGGGGTCATTAGGCTTGGGTGATAAATGTTGGCTCTGGGCACCGGGGAGAACTCCCCCAGCTCTTCTCCAAAATAGTGGCCGCAGGGTCTTTTACATCCACCTGAGAGGGCAGACAAGGCTTTGATTTAATGCCCCATCCAAAAAGGCGGCACCTCCAGCAGTGCCGCACTCCCTCAACACTGCACTGGGAGTGCCAGTGCACTTCTGCTTAAACAGGGGCTTCAACCCACAACCTTCAGAGGCAAGAGTGCTACCCAAGAGGATGTTTGTAATGAATTACTGTTAAATTCGATGGTAGGTGTTATTGTGTTGGAACAGGCCCCTTCATCAAGACAGATGGACATACTGCAAGGTAGACTGTTAAAGCCCACAGCAAGCTGTGATCCCGCTGAAACCAGGAGCTTCCATTCACATGCTCCATGGATCAGGAAGCTGAATTTCATTTCCACATTGATGAAAATGGACATTGGCCAAATGTGGCAAAGGTCACCTGCCCTCCTATCATCTCCAACTAGTGAGAGCGTTATTCCATGGGATTGGCCCCCCATATGGGACAGGGGGCTGGTGAATGAGGGAGTGCTTCACTGAAGGAGGCGCCATCTTTTGGATGAAGCATTAAACAGAATCACAGAATGGTGACAGCGCAGAAAGAGGCCATTCGGCCCATTGTCTCTGTGCTAGCGAGGACTCTGTCTGCCCTCTCAAATGGAGGTAAACGTTCCGTGGACACTATTTCAAAAAAGAACAGGTGAGTCCTCCCTGGTGTACTGGGACAAATATATCATCCCTCAACCAACATCACAGAGGTCTGGTCATTTATCATATCCCTGTCTGTGGGATCTTGCTATGCTGCATTTTTCTGTGTCATAACAGTGGCTACGCTTCAGAAAGTGCTTCACTGGCAGTGAAGGGTCTTTGAGATGTCCCAAGGTGCTATACGAATGCAAGGTCACTCTTTTCTTCTAACCATTCTTTATTCACCCAGGATACTCTCCGTGATTGTTCCAGTGATGACCGAGGCTGCTTCAGCAACCTCCAGCTTATCTCCCCGCTGTACTTTGTGAGCTTTGTGCTGACGGCTCAGTTTGTGCTGATCAATGTGGTGGTCGCGGTCCTTATGAAGCATCTCGATGACAGCAACAAAGAGGCACAGGAGGATGCCGAGCTGGATGCCGAGATAGAGCTGGAGCTTGCACAGGGCCTGTGCTGTCAGCCAGTGAGCCCACCAGCCCCGGGGACTGCTAGCGGTGCAGACAATGGCCACAAGGGCAACAAGAAGAAAGGAGAGAGGCCAGACCCAGGGAAACACATCTCGCCTGCACAGGTAATTAAACATTAAACAACACTCAAGAAGCCCTACACCAACCAGGGCAAAGCAGTCCTGCTTGATTGGCACCCCATCCACCACCCTAAACATCCATTCCCTCCACCACTGACACACAGTAGCAGCAGTGTGTACCATCTACAGGATGCTCTGCAGCAACTCACCAAGCCTCCTTTGACAGCACTTTCCAAACTCTCTACCACCTAGAAGGACAGGGGAACACCACCACCTACAAGTTCCCCTTCAAGCCACACACAGTCCTGATTTGGAAATATATCACTGTTCCTTCACTGTCACTGGGTCAAAATCCTGGAACTCCCTCCCTAACAGCACTGTGGGTGTACCTACACCACATGGACTGCAGCGGTTCAAGAAGGCTGCTCACCCACCACCTTCTCAAGGGCAACTAGGGATGGGCAATAAAAGCTGGGCCTAGCCAAGTATGCTCATGAACAAATAAAAAAAAAAGTTGTTCATTTTTATTTATTTACATCACAATCTTTTTTTCTCCTGTCCGTTTACAGTTTGATTCTGTCACATAGCTACATCCAACATTATTAACGCTGAAGCTGAACAAGGTCTTTATAAACACCCTGTATATAGACAAGCGTGCAGAACTCTAATGAATAGAAAGTTGTTCTGTCTGAATGGAAGGATTGTTTCATGTTTTTCTGTAACACTGCAGGAGAGCCTGTGGCTGGACAGTGTCTCACTAATCATACGAGATACTTTCGAGAATGAGTTATTGATGATTGATAACCTCTCTGGATCTATCTTCCACCATTACACCTCTTCACCCACCTGTCGGAACTGCCAACATGACAAGCAAGAGGTTACCACTTTTCATTTCATATTTTTATGTCTTTTCTTATCAGTGACTGCCTTATATGCATTGTCCCTAGTTCTGGTTTCCCCCACAAGCAGAAACATTTTGTCAATCCTACTGAACTAATTCGTAATCTGAAAAACCTCGATTAAGTCACCCCTCAGACTTCTCTTTCTGGATAATTGACAAGTTAAACGCCAACCTTCCCAAACAACTAGTGTACAGTCCGGAAGAAGTCCTGATGTACTGTGATTATTTCACAAGAGATGTGTGAACTGCCTGTGTATTGTCTGACGCATTAAGAATTTTGGCCTTTGTTCTCAAACTTCTCCGATCTCCATCATTAACTGCCAGTTTCCTTCTATCTGCTCTAACTACAATCATATGAGATAATTCACTGTGCAGTGAAGATTAGAGGCGTTTTTAACAGTGTGACAGTTAATTATAGAGCTGTGATCCACTCATTCATATAATACATTCTGTCAAACTGTACCACACTTTCAATACTGGCAAACAGTCTGTTGCAACCAAACTCATTTCATACAATCATAAAATGATACAGCACAGAAGGAGGCCATTTGTCTTTGAGAGAGCTACCTCAATCTGTCCCCTTTCCCCATAGCCCTGCAAATTTGCCCCCTTCAAGTATTTATCCAATCCCTTTTCGAAAGTTACTATTGAATCTGCTTCCACCACCCTTTCAGGCAGCGCCTTCCAGATCACAACAACTCACTGCGCAAAAAAGCTTTTCTTGTGCCCTTCTGCCTTAATGAAAGCTGTCCAGAATTAGAATTTTGCATCCATTCGGTCTGAATTGGAGTGGAAGCCGGGACTCGGTGGTCACTGTCCAGGTCTTGTTGTGTCTTTCCAGGTTCATCTTGCTGAGACAGAAGCTTTCTCCTTGACCTCGGACTTCCTCTCGGACAAGTCATCGTCCGTGGTTTTGGCTGATGACCTGAGCTCGGATGATAGTGTACCTCAGCTGACCACTAGGGAAAGTGATGAAAAGGTATGTGGAAGGCAGCTAAAGAGAGTTGGCCTCCTGGCAGTCAGGCTGCCAAGGTGGTGCCAACTTCCTGCCAGAACTTTGTGCAGTGGGGCATAAGTCTACCAGGAGTTGGGTTTAGATCATCCAACCATCTTCCCATAACCTGCATTTATATAGCAACCTATCACAGAAATATTCCAGGGTGTCTTGCACTCAGTGAATTGCTTTGAAATGCAGCAACATGTTGCATGGGCCAATGTGGCCAGTTTGCACACAGCAAGATCCCATAATCAGCAATTGGGAATCAAGTGACCAGTTTATGGTGACCTTGCTGGGAGAATCTCTGTCAGTGGGTAGGCTTCCTACAATGTCCTGAGTTCTGGGATGAAAACAGATAACACGGGTTCCTGCCCGACTCAGCTACCGACTTGCATTGGCTTCCAGTCTGGCAAAAAGATTCTTTCCTTGTTTTCAGGTCCTTTCGTGGCATCGCCCCTCTCCATCTTGATAACCTCCTCCTTCTGAGATCTTCACGCTCCTCCAATCCTGGCCTTTTGCTCATCCCCAACTTCCATCGCTCTCCCATTGACATCCATGCCTTCAGCTGCCTTGACCCTAAGCTCCAGAATTTCCTCCCTAAATCCCTGCATCTCCTCCTTTAACATGCTTCTTAAAATAAACCTCTTTGGCCAAGCTTTGTCTCAACATCACCTTCTTGATTGAAACCTTTAAGATCCTGAGAGGATATTTCCTCTTGCGGGAGTATCTAGAACTAGGGGTCACAGTTTAAAAATAAGGGGTCGCCCATTTAAGACAGAGATGAGGAGAATTTTTTTCTCTCAGAGGGTAGGGAGTCTTTGGAACTCTCTTCCTTAAAAGGCAGTGGAAGCAGGGTCTTTGAATATTTTTAAGGCAGAAGTAGATGGATTGTCGATAAACAAGGGGGTAGGTGGGATGTTACAGTCAGATCAGCCATGATCTTGTTGAACGGCAGAGCAGGCTTGAGGGGCCGAGCAGCCTACTCCTGCTCCTAATTCGTATGTTCGTCTGTGACTCATGTCAAATTATGTTTGACAAAGCATATTGAAACTGCTACATAAATGGCTGTTAGGGTGGCGCTGAAGGAACGAAGTCTCTCAAGGAAATAAGTAATAGCGCATGTGCTTTCTGTTAACAGGAAGGAACAGATAGTCCTGGTGTTCCTGAGAATGACAACATGAGTATGTTCACCGTGAAGGAGACAGCAATTTACAGAACAAACTCACTGCCAAACAACAGTTACATTTCACAAGTCGAGAATTCAGATTCAGGCCAAACGGTTACAGAAACACAGCCAGTGCCTACAGAGCAGATTGCTGGTGAGGCGTTCTTCTGAGCCTTGCTTTTATTTATTTATTTGCTGTGTATTAAAAAAACCCAAATTGTGTCTTTCTGTCGGCGCATCTTTCAGATTGACGGTCCGGTCTTAAAGGGACCAACCTCTACCCGACAGTGAGTTCATCTGTCCGGCCCTTGCTTCAGGAAACAGAGCTGGGGGGGAAATGGCGGGGCAGAGCATCCCTTATATCAGAGTGAGAGCCTGTAACACCCTCCTCCTCATCTTGCACATGTCAGTGAATCCTGTTCAGTAGCAGGAACTGCCTCTGATTTGCTCCCTCCCTAACAAGGGAACTGAGATGAACTTTTCCCATTGGAGGGGAGAACTTTTAGGACACGTTGTACATGGAAATGTTGTCAACATGTATGAAAATTCAATTTCATATACAATGCACAAAGTAAATCCTACCTCCAGTCTTCAGTCACACATATTCCAGCGGGGCAGTGATTTGGGATAATAACTCAGATTAATTCCTCCATCTGCAGTAATTATGGTTTAATTTAGTGTGTAATGTACCTTTAAGAATAATATTTGTTAGGCAAGATCACATGATCTGTAGTAATCAATAGGAGAGTAGCGTGGGCTACCTCAGGAGTTGGTGTAGAGATAGAGTTGGAGTTGAAAGCACATGTGTAGTTGCTGCTGAGTACATTGTAAATAAAATTAATGTTTCCACCCAAGAAATGTCTGCAGTTCAACTCTATCATTAATAGCATAACTTGGTCACTCTACAACAAACTGGCAACAAAGATAAAACAGATTGAACTGAAGAAATCAAGTTAAAAAGAAATCGGCATTGTACCTCACCCAGTGATTGTAAGTAGCAAACTCTGTTAGAATTGAAAAGTTATCCCTGCTCAAAATGCCTCAATTTGGGAGAATTGATCCTTTTGAACCAGCCACATATGATTGGTCTCAATACATGGAATGCCTCACGTTCTTTTTTCAAGCAAAAGAGATTACGGGGGAAGAGAAAGGCGAGCGATCCTCTTGAGTACTTGTGGGAGCAAAATGTACGGTCTGATTTGAAGTTTGATGGCACCCAGGTGCCCAGATTTGAAGAATTTCAATGAATTGGTAGCCCTCATGAAGGGTCATTTTCAACCAAAGCAGTCAGTCACGATGCAGAGGCTCAGGTTTAATTCACGTGAGACAATTGTATGCTACGTTGCAAATTTGAAGCAGTCAACGGAACATTGTGAGTTTGGTACGACTCTGAATGACATGCTCAGAGATCTTTTAGTGCGTGGTGTGAAAGAGGACACGATTCCGAAAAGGTTATTGTTTGAAGTGAATCTGGATTTTGGGAAGGCGCTAGAGATAGCGCTGGCCATGGAAAGCCCAGTAAGAGATTCAAAAGCAATACAGGGTGTGCAAAATGTCGCTGTCCTCCACATCGAGTGGGAAAGAATAAAGAAAAATAACTTAGCAGTAACATCGCAGAATAATTTTAATACAGGTGGAAACAATCAGTGTTTTAAGCAATTGGCAATTTAAAAATATCGAATGCTACTATTGTCAAAGAAATGGACAAATGATAAGGCAGCGCCAGGAAAGATTGAAGCAGGCTTGTAAACAAAATTAGAAGCCCAATGAAATCTACAATGTAGAAGAGCCTGAGACAACAAATTCAGCCATTTACTTGCTGTTTAGTCTAAAAGTTGGAAAGACAGAACCAATATTTGTCACAGTGAAAATAAATGGCAAACCTGTTAGAATGGAAGTGGACACGGGAGCTTCCTCTACAGTAATTGGGGAACATACCTTCAGATATTTGAATAATGGTGAACATCAATTAAGTTTAGAAGAAACAGCGGCCAAACTAAAAACATACACAGGTGAAAACATTCAAGAAAAAGGCATAAACAGAGTAACTCCATAATGGAAGTCAGTCGAAAAAGCTACCAGTGTTGGTATTGAGAGGCAGAGGACTAACCCTTCTAAGGCGAAATCGGCTAAGGGAACTCAACCTTGATTGGCCACTGAGATTCCAAAAGGAAGCTGGAAGTGTTTCTGTTTTGAAAAAGGAGTGTGTAAGGACTCAACAACCTGAAGAAATACAGGCTGTCTTAAGCCAAACGCTGGAAGAACAGCAGAAGGACCTCAAAGAAAACCTGCTTGATGACAGAGTTCAAGAAGAAGTGAGCAACCTTCGAAAGGAAAAAGAAAACCTGTTGAAAGACCTTCACACACAACAAGATTCCCTCAGATCAATGTCTGTACCTCTGGAAAATTATGAAGAGAAACAGAAAGAATTCAGCACCTCTCTGCACAAACTGAAGGATGAGTTGGCAGAGAAGACACAACAATGTTCAATTTTCCAGGAGGCAGCAAATAAATACAAAAAAGAGACAGAAGAGCTGGAGAATCAGCGAAATTAAGCCAAAGAGGCTTTGGAAGCAAAAGTCGCAGAATTTTCCAAGAAGCAGACAGATAATGAAATTTTGGGAGACTCAACCACTGAGCTCAGACAAATTGAGCTTGTATCTGAGAGAAGCCTGGCCAATAGTGAAGTCAAAAAGACGGCCAAGATTAAAGTCTGTGCTAGAAAAAAGGAAAGTGCACATTCCAAGCGAGGGAGGTAATCTATTTGGGTCACCAGGTAGATTCGCAGGGCCTCCACCCGGTTGAGGAGAAAGTGAGAGCCATAAGAGAGGCACTTGCACCAAAGAACGCCTCAGAGATCTAATCATTCCGGGGAATGATCGACTATTGTGAGTGATCCTTACCCAATTTGTCTACAGTGCAGGCCTCCCTACATTCCCGACTCAAAAAGAACCAATGTTGGCCTCGGAAGGTGTCCCAAAAAAAAACTTGCATAAAGGTAGAACAATTGTTGCACTTGTCCATTCTATTAGTGCATTATGACCAGAAAAAAATGGTGCTGACATGTGACACATCTCCCTATGGAGTGGGAGCAGTGTTCTCCCATCGGATGGAAGATGACACGGAACAGCCAATTGGTTACGTATCAAGAACGCTCACCACAGAGAAAAAGGGAGACTCACAGATAGAAAAAGGCGGCCCATCCATCATCTTTGGTGTTAAGAATTTCACTGGTACATACACGGCCACCATTTACAATCGTTTCAGATCACAAACCATTGCTGGGATTGTTTAGTGAAGACAAGGCTACACCACCCATAGCCTCAGCAAGAATACAAGGATGGGCTTTAATTCTGGCAGCAAACAAAATACACTTTTGTACATAGGCCTGGCAATCAAATCGCAAACGCCGATGCCCTCAGTCATTTGCCTTTACAAGAAAATGATGAGCATGTCCCAGTTCCACAGAAACTTGTTTTACTGTTAAATTTCTTAGATTCTTCAAGGTACGTGCTCGACAGATCAGAGACTGGACAGGTCAGGACCCAGTCCTATCTCAAGTACGAGAACAAGTGCTACATGGTTGGTCACAGGTGCCCATATCTGATGAAATGAAGCCGTACTTCAGCAGAAGACATGAAATAACCAGCTAGGATGGCATCTTATTGGGGGGAGCATGAGTGATAGTTCCTCCAAAGGGAAGGCAGACACTTTTAATTGAACTACTCATAGCCCATCCAGGAATATCCTGAATGAAGACCATAGCACGCAGCTATCTATGGTGGCCTAGGATGGATGGCTAAATTGAGAGTTTAGTAAAGCACTGTGTGCAATGTCATCAACTGTAAAAGTTGCCAGTGACAGCTCCATTACACCCATGGGAGTGGCCAGGTAGACCCTGGGCGTGGTTACACATTGACTACGTTGGACCTTCCCTGGGAACAATGTTTAAGCTCATTGTCGATGCCCATGCAAAATGGTTGGACGTTTATGAGGTGAAGTCACCAATGTCAGCCGCTACAATTGAGAAACTACGTCAGAGCTTTGCCACTCACAGACTACCAGAAGCAGTCATTTCCGATAACGGCACAGCATTTACGAGTGCCGAGTTTTAACGGTTTATCAGCCTCAACAGTCTCACTCCTCAGGACTATTGTATCACTCATGTGAAAGCTGCACTGTGTCACCCTTCCTCAGACTGGCCGAAAGGGCGGTTCAGACGTTCAAGGCAGGCATGAGTAAGCTAACTGGCGATTCCTTAGCAACCAAACTAGCACGCTTTCTTTTTCATTACAGGACACCCCTCACACAACGACAGGTATCACCCCTGCGGAGTTATTGCTGAAACCCCGTCTCAGGACGAGACTGAGCTTAATAATGACAAATTTAGAGGGGAAGGTGGAAAGGAGTCAGGGAAGCCAGAAAACTAGACACAATTGGCATAGTCACGAGAGAAGATTTACGGGGGGAGAGCCGATATACGTGAAAAATTTCAGGGAAGGACCAAAGTTGTTACCGGGTGAAATAAGTGCAGTGACTGGACCCCTATCTTACCACATGGGGGTGGAAGGCTGGATCATCCATAAACATGTGGACCATTTAAGGAAGAGAGAGACAAATCATCAAGATTTGGTTCCACCAGTGATCATGACCACGTCCATGTTTCCTGTTGAGGATACTCAACCCAGGACAGACATGTCTGATGTTGCTGTAAGCGTTGAGGATACAGAAACTGCAAATGCCCACCGAGGCACCTGATGTTCAGGCAACTCCGGAAAAGAAGGTTCCTGACAAAGAATCTGAAGTTGTGGAGCTGCAAAGTTCAGGAAGCCACCTGAAAGACTGAACTTGTAAATTCCTTACCCAATGTAAATATTATGTTGTCTTGAAAAATGTGTACTTGTAAATATAATATGTATAGCAGAGTTAAAGGGGAAGGAATGTAGTAATTATGGTTTTCTTTAGTGTAAATATACCTTTAAGAAAAATACTTGTTAGGCAAGATCACATGATCTGTAGTAACCCATAGGAGAGTAGCGCGGGCTACCTTAGGGGTCAGTGAAGAGATAGAGTTGGAGTTGAAAGCACACGTGTAGTTGCTGCTGAGTGCATTGTAAATAAATTTAATGTTTCCACCCAAGAAATGTCTGCAGTTCAACTCTATCATTAATAGCACAACCTGGCCACCCTACAATACCATCCCTTGATGAAGAGTCCTGAGGCTAATTGCAGTGCTCATGACTGCCACCACTAAACGCAAGTGGGTTCAAACATGGTAACACTCTGGCCTACGTGTCACAGTATCACTCCTTACAGTATATTTACAAAGTGCTCACTCTGTAGAACTCAAACTTTGTCTTTTGTTAATGAATGTATTCTGGCAGCGCAACATTTGAATTTAAAACATTAGATGTGTAGCCAACCCCTGAAAGGTTTGAACTATTGACTTTTATCAATTCATATCAAATTGTGAAGCAGCATGAGAACTAACTGTGAAGAATAATGTTCCATGAATGGACTGGGGTTGTAATTAGGTATTCACAGAATCAAGTTATATTTGATGCAGCTAGCTTTGATTGCGCTGTGTTTTGCAAAGAGATTTTAATGTGTAAAACCCATGGATAAATGTTAAAGTCAGAATCTCATAAATGAAAGTGTCTATTTTTGCAGTTTAATTTAACTGAACCGTTAATTTCACACCAATGATGCCATTTGATGTTTGGAGCAGGATTCCATTAGGAGTGGGTAATGGATGTTAATTATGCAGTTTTGAAAGAGAATGGTGAAACTGAAGCTTAAAAAGGCCCTCTCTTCCTATTAACAATGCGGCGATGGTGATGGTGTGTTCAGCTGGGGAGTCCGAGTTGCTATGACAGCCTGCAATGGTTCCATGCGTGTTGTAGTCTGGAGCTGTGGGTAGTGATAGTAGAGGTTCCAACATTCTCCCATCACATTGCTGACCAGGAATCTCTCCTACTCTTACCACCCACCACTGGCGTGCGCTGGAAGGAGTTGCAGGTTGAACTGCGACCTGTTTGGCCGCGTTACGAACTCACCTTCCTTGGCCATCAGGTCCTGGGGTGGGACTCGACCCCTGGAGCCCAGAGGCAGGCTTGCTTCCCACTTTGCCCCAAGAGCTCTTTCTTGCCAAGATGCCAGTACCCTAAACGTCCCGTGGGGGAGCTGGTTTGCCCCATTGTGGATCAGATTCATGTCAAGAGCACGGAATTTGATCCCCGTTGCAGCTGAGGTGGACTCAGGGCTTTCCCCCTCACCCTAACCGCAGCAAAGAATCACAGCACTTATTCGCAAGTGATCGCCAGGGTCATGAACTTAAGAAGGAGAAGTCTAGCAGTAAAGCCTAGAATGGAGGGAAGTGCCAAAGTGGAAAAGAGATGAGGAGATTAGATTGAGAAAGAATTTGTATTCTGACATTGTGTCAGCAACTTAAAATGAATTGCGGTGACTGAAGATATGCACGCAAACAAGACAGGCTGCACCATGCAAGACCCCACTAACCACAATGAAATGACAGGCAAGTTAATCTATTTTTGGTGGTGTTAGTTGAGGCTAGAATGCTGATGAGGACATTGCAAGAACCCTTCGAATAGTGTCAAGGAACCTTTAATGTCCACTTTGAACACTAGAACTAGCAACCTGAGGGACAAAGCCTCCGTAGGCAGCACCTTCCAAACCCACAACCACTACATCCAGAAGGACAAGGTCAGGAGATGCATGGGAACACCACCACCTGGAAGTTCCCCCCCAAGTCACTCACCATCCTGACTTGGAAATATATCGGCCCTTCCTTCACTGTCACTGGGTCAAAATCCTGGAACTCCCTCCCTAACAGCACTGTGGGTGTACCTACACCACATGGACTGCAGCAGTTCAAGAAGGTGGCTGACCACCACCTTCTCAAGGGCAATTAGGGCCAGGCGATAAATGCTGGCCTAGCCAGTGACAACCACAGCCCTTAAATGATTGAAGAAAACCTCTTCTGTTGTGAGAACCGTTGGAGTGCATATCCACAGGTCCTTGTAGGTGGCAGGACAGGTGGACAAGGTGGTCAAGAAAGCATCTGGAATGCTTTCCTTTATTGGATGAGTTATTGAATACAAAGGCAGGGATGTAATGATGGAACTGTATAAAATGCTGGTTAGACCATAGCTGGATTTTTGTGTACAGTTCTGGTCACCACATTACAGGAAGGACATAATTACTCTGTAGAGAGTGCAGAGGAGATTTACAAGAATGTTGCCTGGGCTGGAAAATTGCAGCTATGAGGAGAGATTGGATAGGCTGTTTTCCTTAGAACAGAGGAGGCTGAGGGATGACCTAATTGAGGTGTACAAAATTATGAGGGGCCTAGTAAGGGTGGATAGTAAAGATAGGTTTCCCCTAGCCAAGGGGTCAATTACCAGGGGGGATTGATTTAAGCTGATTGGTACAAGGATTAGAGGGGACATGAGGAAAAATGTTTTCACTCAGAAGGTGGTGGGTGTCTTGAATTCACTGCCTAATTTGGTGGTTGAGGCTGAAATGCTCAATTCATTTAAAAAGTACATGGATCTGCATCTGAATTGCTGTAACCTGCGAGGCTACAGACCAGGTGCTGGAAAGTGGGATTAAAAAGAGTGGCTAATTTTTTTTTCACTTTTTGGTTGGCACAGACACAATGTGCTGAATGGTCTCTTTGTGCATCGTAAGTTTTCTGTGGCTCTATGGTAGCAATCTCTCAATACTTCACTGTAGATCAGGTACTTAGGTTCTCAAGTACGCCTTGGGACACATGATCTCCTGACCCAAAGGCAAGAATGTTACTAACTGAGCCAAGCTCCTGTCTCTGATATTGTACCTGGTGGTGGTAATGGTCCTGGTACCAAACCAGGAATTAGTAATCTGATGATACCAACATCAGTAATAAACACCTGTTAGAGGAAGGAAAGACTGAGAGAGTTTCATTTAGAGCTGCTGGGAAATAATTGTCTTGGGGTACAGAAAGGAATTGTAGCATTTCCACCTCTGAGTCAAAAAGCCGTAGATTCAAGTCCCACTCCAGACACCGAAGAACAAAATCTACCCAGCCACACTCCCAGTGCAGTCTGGAGGGTGTGCTGCATTGTCTCTGGTGCCATCTTTCAGATGAGATGTTAAGCTGTGGCACTGCCGGCTCACCCAGGCGACTGTAAAAGATCCCTTGGCGCCGTCTTGAAGACAAGCAGGGGAGTTGTTTCCGATGTCCTGGCCGGTACCGATCCCCTGACCAATATCACCAAAAACAAATTGTGGTCATTAATCTCATTGCTTTTTGTGAGAGTTTACTAAGTGTGTTCTAACAGCGACTATACTTTAAAAAAAGCACTCCATTGGCTATGAAGCACTTTGAAATGCCCTGAGCTCATCAAAAGTGCTACAGAAATGCAAGATCTTCCTTAAGGAGCAAGAGAGGCAGGTTCAGAGGAGCACAAACTATTGTGGTTACTGTATGAATAAAATAAGGCAACAATGTGGCAAAGAGAGAGGTTAAAAAATAGAAATTTCCATTTTGATTTCAAATTGTTTCTAGATATTATTCTAACTTCCTCAATATTCCATGCTCCCCTCAAGTCTGTATTTAAGCATTAAGGCCTTGGCAAAGAGGAAATGTGTGAGACAACAAATACTACAAGCAAAAGGCATGGAAATAGGGTTAGAGTTAATGCCTCAGTTGAAAAGCCATGAGTCATGAGGAGCTGAATGGCCTCCAAGTGATGGATTGAGTTACTCAGTGTATGAGATGGAATTCCCTCCCTAAACCTCTTTGCCTCTCTACCTCTCTCTCTTCCTTTAAGTAGTAGCGATCTGCCTGAGAACCTCCCATTTTCAATTTGAATGAGTAATATGTCTAGGGTAAAGAGAATACATGTGGTTTCCCATTGCCTTCCTTGTGAGTGCTTAAAGGAAACTCAGGTCTTCTTCCCGAAGGGTACTCTGCCTGTAAGCAGCTGTTGTCCCTCGAGGTTCTAGCTGGCTCCTAACCCTGAGCTTGGGATCTTTACCTGGGCCTGGGGAGACTCACAGGAGAGCAAGGACAACCATCCCCTGAGGTCTCAAATGACGCTGCCACACTCCTTTAAGATGTTTCTTAAAATCTACCTCTTTGATTAAGCTTTTAGCCACATGTCCTGACACTTCCTTATGTGGCTCAGTGTCAGAACTATGTTTGATAATCACTCCTATGAGGTGCTGTGGGATGTTGTATAATGTTAAAGGTACTCCATAAATGTACGTTGTTGTTGTTGACCCCAGCTCCAAGTGATTGGGAGAGAAGTGTCCTGACATAACTCTTGGTTACTTTTCTCAGTGACTCCTCTCCAGCTGCCTTCTTCCTCATCTTGCCTTCAGTTTGAGACAGAGCTCTTCCATCCAGTGACCCTCCCCCCCACAGAGCAGGAGCACAGCAGTCAGCTTCCCAAGATCCCTCCTTCTGGTTCCTGGGCTTCGTTGCGGTCTCCCAACATGGCCTGGTCTCTCCAGCGGCAGGTAAGTCACCAGAGGTTAAGTTATTAACAGCTGAAACTGGGGTTGGTTCTGAGGGAGAGCGGTTGAGGGCGGGGCAGTGGACTGGTTCAACAAATAGTTGGGATCGGGAGACAAGAACCTTGGGATTCCAGAAGAATGGAAAGAAAGAAATAGGGCTAAAGGGTGTTTTTGGTCAGATCCCAGTGGAGACCAGTAACAATTTCATTTTATTTTAGAATCTGAAAAGCCAGGTATTCACTAAAAGGACAAAGCCATAGGTTTCATGGTTTGAATTTTACCACAAAAAAAAACAAACAACATGAATACTAATAACGACACTTTCTTAAGTAGTCAGTTACATTGAAGATATTAAAAGTGCAGGGAGCACAGTTACTTATTTTCTAAACCAAACTCCTGAACTCAAATTTCCTTCTATACTTTCCTGTCGCTTGCCATTTCAACACTCTACCCTGCTCTCTTGCCCATATGTCCGTCCTTGGTCTGCTGCATTGTTCCAGTGAAGCTCAACGCAAACTGGAGGAACAGCACCTCATCTTCCGACTAGGCACTTTACAGCCTTCCGGACTTAACATTGAGTTCAACAACTTCAGATCATGAACTCTCTCCTCTGTCCTCACCTGCTTTTTTAATCCAATATTTATTTATTTTTACTTTCTTGTTTATTTTATTCTTTTATTTATTTGTTCAATTTTAAATCACTTTTCCCCAACCCCCCTCCCCTCATCCCCCCATAGAGCCACCTGTCACTTGTTTCTATGTTTCACAGAGCACTGACCCTTGTTCTGCTATTAATACATTCTATCTTACCTTTATGCCACTATCAGCATCTTCACCACTACCATTAACACTCCCTTTGTCTTGTGACCATGACCTTAGCTGTCACCTATCCCTGACCTTCTAACTCATTCCACCTACTCCACCCCTTTAACAGTATAAAATCCATCAGATTCCAACTTCTCTTTAGCTCTCAAGAAGAATCATACGGACTCGAAACATTATCTCTGTTTCTCACTCCACAGATGCTGCCAGACCTGCTGAGTTTTTCCAACACTTTCTGTTTTGTATTTCAGATTTCCAGCATCTGCAGTATTTTGCATTTATCCTTCTATACCCATTTGACTTACACCCCCAAAACTCAAGTCAGATACTTATCAAAAATTGGCAGATTGACCACTTGGTCTGAGTACTGTTTCGAAGATTTGTATAAGGGTTGAGATTTCCTGGTCCTTCCACTTATCCCCAGCAAGGTTTCCCCTTCAAATCTCCTCCAACCGTCCCACGGTTGTAGACCCCTCACTTCAACACAGGTGCCACTAACTTCTTAAGCATAGTCACCTCAGGTCAGAACTCTGCTGGCTCTGGTATTCTTTAACTCTGGAGTCTTGCATCTAAAACTCTCTCTTTCTCTCTTCTCAGCTTGGCTATGCCTAGAAGTTTAACTTATTGTTAGGTGCCCTTCAGCTTTACAAGTTTTAAACTCTTTTAGCCAGCACACACAGTTTCAAATGAACTCTGCTTGAGAGAGACACCTCTTATAGCAAGCTTCTTCTATTAAAACTAAAACCCAGCTTGAGATCAGAGCCAGATCCACAATCTACTCACCCCTATAATTAACTTCTTGTTGACCCTTTGCTATTCCATTGTTTATCTACCAGGCAACTTGGTTACCTGATCATTTACTGGAATCCAGGTACTTTAACAGAAATCTAGAGGAACCTAGTTCTTAAAAGAACCATCACTCCAAAGTAAAATATAGTTTTCTTCCCCCAAAAGCACATGGGCCATACTAAATACAAAGCTTACTAAAATATTGTCCAAGAATTTCCACAAAGGGAATGTTAACTTTCTGTGATTCTTGTACTTTCTTGGGTATACAGAGAGTGAGGCATTGTAATAACTGGTGTCAGTATCCCTAGGTCAGCAGTAATATTGTGTGAATGACTGACTCTGTCTGTGAGGATTGCCCATCTTGATGCCAGTGCAAGAAAAATAGGACTCGTCAAAGGCTTCCCTTTGGTTAAGAGTTGGGTCTAGCCTCTGTTGATCTTCACAGAGCATAACGTCAACTGTTTTCTAATGGGAGGTTTTATTTCTCCTTAGGTTGCTATCAGCGATACCTCACTGAGTGATGGTTCAATAGACAGCCTCCAGACAACATTGGAGGACAGCCTGAGACTTGCGGTGTCACCCCAGTGCACGCTGGCTCTCCCAATGGTCTGCACTGCCCTGTCAGCCCAAAGAACCACCTCCCCATTTACACCCCCTCTGCGGAAAAACACCCTCCAACATCGGAGGGGCCTCGGTTTCCAGATGATGCGGGGTCGCCAGAGGAGTCAAAGCAGCGGGGGCAGCACCAGTCCAGGACGCACGTATCAGGACTCCATGGACCCTTCAGATGAGGAAGGGATCACCCACTCACTGAGAGCCAACAGCGAGCAGTCTGAGACACTTAGCAGCCTCTCTCTAACGTCCCTCTTCTCTCCATCACGATCACCACCCACTCCAATTAAAAAATGTAATAGCACAGGCACTTTGGATGCTGTCTCGAGAGGCAGAGATGCCAAACAATTTTATACCGTTGACCGGCAAGGGTTCTTAACAGCGCCCTCCTGGGTGGCCGATTTCTGCAGAAATAATCACCCCGCTACTGGCCTGGAAGGTCAAGGAACTAACCGGGGGACAGAAACTGAGGGCATTAAAAGAGCACATGGGCGGCCAGCTGCCCATGTCCAACCTGGGCCCGAGTACAACGCCACAATGCAAAAGAAGAAAAGATGACTTTGCAGCACCCGTTTTATTTTTTTATAAAAAGAGGAAGATGTACTGGCTGAAACACTTAGTTTACCTCATCACGTGAGAGTTATGCAGTCCAGCCATCTTGTGGGCATTTGTGTGTACCGGATGAAAGGTCACAATTAATTCAACTCTTGGTGTGTGGAGTCAGTCTCGAAGCCTAGGTGGCAGAAATGTTTTCTCTTTTTTTTTGTTCTCCTCCCAACTTACAAAAATCAACAAAGATTGTAGCGTTACTTGACATAACAGCCGCTAAGATCCAAAAGAGGACAGGTGAAGGTATTTTCTGAGAAAGTTCTGGAATCCCCCTCAGTTTATAAAAATGAGGGAGGGAGCAATAGCTCCATTTAGGCCTGTAAGTGTCCTGGTGACAGAGTAGGCCCCAACTGTAGAAAGCGGATAAATGGCCAGTGAGTGAAAAAAAAATGATGTTCGTTTTCAGGTGGCAATGAGGAAAGAGATGGGATTTAAGACTTCAAAATAAGCAAGATGGATCTCACTGAAACCATTTGGGACCCAATAACGGAAGTCTGTTCATAGAAACCATTCGAGCTTGCTGGGAAACGATTCTGGTTGTCGGAGATTTTGGAGAGATTGCTTCAAAGAAGTGTTCATACAAATATTATTTTTTTAAGCATTTGTTTATTCCCATTTTATTTAAATGCATGCTTTGAATATTTGGCTTGTGCCAAATCAGACTTATTCTTCTAGATGTACCAAATGTAATATTTATACAGAAATAATATATTAAAATATGTCAAGCCTGTAATTTTTGTAACCTTTTGCGCCAGTCCGAGCAAATCTTGAGGGTAAGTTTAATGTTGGGGGCTCATATCTACAAGGAGCTGGGTGTGTCTTGCTAAATATTAGCATCCGAAAAAGGCAGACCATCCTTCTTCTCTTGATTCAAGTTGAGGCCTTGGCGTAGCAGGGTTGACTGCTTTATAACCTGATGAGTCTAGTTCCGTATGTGACTCGGGAGAGGACTTCATTTCTCTCTGTCCAGGTGCCACTGCAACTGGGAAGGCAGCCACAGTGTAAATACTTCCACCCTCTCTGCCTGCCCTGGATTCGACAGCTTGCATTTCTATAGTGCCTTTAACATACCAAAACATCCCGAAGTGCTTCACAAAAGTGGAATTCAGATCAAATTTGACACAGGGCCACACAGAATATTAGGACAAGTGGCCAAAAGCTCAGACCTCGACACAGGTTTTAAGAAGCGTCTTAAAGGAGGAGAGGGAGGCAGAGAAGCAGAAGTTTACAGAGCGAATTCCAGAGCTTAGGGCCCAGTTGAAGACACAGCCACCGTGAATTTAGCTAAGAAAGTCAGGAATGTGTTAAAGCCCAGAATTGGAGGAATGCAGATATCTCGGAGCTTTGTAGGGTTGGAGGAGGCTACAAAAAATAGGGAGAGTGGGTTGTGGGTTGTGCGGGTGGCGAGGTCATAGAGAGATTTGAATGCAACAATGAGAAGTTAATATCTGTATTAACACAGTACATCAGCTCATCGACGCTAATTAAATCCCTTAATTAACCCATTAAAATTTTAAATCTCATACTTGCAGGAAAATATTGACTCAAAATGTCAGTTCGTTCTGCCAAATTCTATATCTGCTCTTTAGTAGGTCTATCCAATTAGTCCAACTCTCTCAGTATTTCCCCATAGCCCTGCAATTTTTTTCCGTTCAAATATTTATGCAATTCCCTTTAGAAAGTTGCTATAGAATTGGCTCCAGCCACCCTTTCGGGCAGCACATTCCAAATTACAACAGCCCAGTGTGTAAAATGAAGGTTTCCTCATGTCACCTTCAGCCCTTCTTGCCAATCATCTTAAATTTGTAACCTCAAAGTCCAATAGCTTTGTCGAGCATGCTAACGTGCATCACCGTAGTTTCATGAATGCAATGACGCATGGAAATGACTGTTTCCATGGCAATCTGGCCAGAACTGTGGCAGGGGCAGATGATTCTGACTGTCCTAGATGGTAAACCCAGTCGCTACTAAGTTGTACTAGTTTACATTGGCTGGACAGCGGTAATCAGGTTAGAATCAAATGGGGCACACACTGTTGACCTAGAAAGAAGTGGAAAGCACTTCTGTTGACTTCTGTCCTGCCAAGTTGAGGGGGTGGGGGGGGGGGGGGGGGGGGGGGGGGGGGGATGGTGGTGGTGGTGGTGGTGGTGGTGGGAGGAGAGTTGGGTGTTGAACATAAGAATAGGCCATTCGCCCCCCTCGAGCCTGCTCCGCCATTTGGATCACGGTTGATCTTCCACCTCAACGGTAGAAGAATCAGCCAGACATCATGTTGTTAATCACTATCCAAAGATCCTGCTGGTCGACACACGCATGGGAGGACAAGATGGGGCATGGCTGTGATACACCTCAAGGCCAAATAGCTTATTGACCCTCGCGTGATTGGTGGCCCCTGGGGGTGCATTGGATGGAGTGGTGACCGAATCTTCCTAGGATGAGGGGGTTGCCCTCTAAGGCAAGGTTGAGTAGAATGAGTCTATAGTCTCTTGGTATAGAAGAATGAGAGATAATCTAATTGAAACATTATTTTCTTAGAGGGCTTGACAGGATGGATAGTGAGAGGCTGTTTCCCCCTGGCTGAAGAGGCTAAAATTAGGGGTCGCAGCCTCAGGTCAAGGAGTCGGCCATTTATGACTGAGATGAGGGGAAATGTCTTCGCTCAAGACGGTTGTGAATCTTCAAAATCCTCTACCCCAGAGGGTTGTGGATGCTCAGTGGTTGAGGATATTCAAGGCTAGGATTGATAGATTTTTGGGCACTAAAGGAATCGAGGGATTATGGAGATCACAGACAAGTAGAGTTGAGGTAGAAGATGTTAGTGAATGGTGGAGCAGCTTTGAGGGGCTGAATGGCCTCCTCCTGCTCCTATTTCTTATGTTTTCATCTTCTTGTCTATTAACAAAGCAACAGCACTATCTCAGCATGTTCTACACGAACAAATCATTCCTATTAATCATGGGATTGGCAGCAGAACTTGAAATAATGAAATTATTTTTGGCACTGACGCATGATATTAATTATTGTATACTTCTAAAGTGCTGGAAGTTTGAAACAAAAAACAGAATATACAGTCAGCTAGTCAACATTGTGGAAGAAACACATGGGGGAGTTAGACTGCAGTTAATTTCTCACATTTTCTGATCTTCCTTCCATGTATGATCTAATTGAATGGCGATGGTAGAACAGGCTCAAGGGGCTGAATGATCTCCTGCTGTTCCTATGTTCGCTGACTGGTGCCCAGGCCAGGGAGATACTGAGTTTGCAATAATCATCACATTAAATGAGACCTGTCAGCTGCAGAATGCACAGTGGACCCATTGTCCTTTCAAAGAAACATCTTATATTCCTTTCGCAATCAATGCAGAATAAGAGCAACTCACGTTTATGAAGAAACAACTCAGCTTTGTCAACTAATTGACTTGTCTAAGCAATCATCCCCTTACAGCGTTCCTGGACTGGTGTCTAGTGACAAATTGATCTAAAATCATATAGCTGTCAGCTGAAAATATTAATCCTATAAAGTGCAGGAGAGCTACAATGTAAATGGTACATCAATATCCAAGCCTCCCATTTACGGAATCTGGGAAAAATTATGTCCTTTTAAGGAAAATGAACAGTGGTGGTGAGTGGGGGGAGGGGAATGGTTGGAGGTAAGATAAGTCTTTCTTCTTAACATTCATTCTCAGGATGTGAGCGCCATTGGCAAGGCGAACATTTCTTGCCCATCTCTAATTGCCCCATGAGAAGGCAGTGGTGAGCCATCTTCTTGAATCACTGCAGTCCAGTGTGCTGTAAGTACACCCGCAGTATACTTAGGGAGGGAGTTCCAGGATTTTGACCCAGCGATGAAAATTATATCTTTCCCTGGTTAAGTACAGGGGAGGGGGTGTGGACAAAATTTCCATTGAAATATGTGAGCTTGAAAATGGCTGGTGGTGCAACCTCCTGAGATGGAGGCATGCCCCTTTAATTGGCCTGTATTTGGAATGTCAAGAGCAGGTACAAGGAGAGGTCCTCTATTTAGCTATTCACCAAACATTTAGCTGATTGAAGCATGTGTACATTGATGCCCCTCTCCCTCCACCACACTCCTCCATGCTTTGACCTTCTTGAAGGTGTATTCACCTCAAAGGTGGAGTTTTCGGGGATCCTACACTAGCGACAGGGCCTCACTCCTCCAGGTAACTCAGTGGTCAGTGTCAGCTGTGTTTCAGTGGTGAGCTTTCTTGCCTCTAAGTCAGAAGGTTGTGGGTTCAATTTCCCACTCCAGAGACTTGAGGATAGAAATCCAGGTTGACATTGCACACTGAGGGTGTGCTGCACCATCAGAGGTGCCATCTTTCAAATGAGACGATAAACTGAAACCCCAAGTGCTCCTTAAGGTGAATGTAGAAGATCCCATGATGCTATTTTGAAGAAAGGTAGGCAGTTGTCCCTGCTGCCTTGGCTAATATTATCCCTCAGTAGCGGTGGCATAGTGCTCCTGTCACTGGACTAGTATTCCAGAGACCCAGGGTAATGATCTGTGGGACCCAGGTTTGAATCCTACCACAGCAGATTGAATAAAAATCTGGAATTAAAAGTCTGATGAATACCACAAGACCATTGCCGATTGTCGTAAAAACCCATCTGGTTCACTAATGTCCTTTAGGGAAGGAAATCTGCCGTCCTTACCTGGTCTGGCCTACATGTGACTCCAGACCCACAGAAATGCCGTTGACTCTTAAATGCCCCTTAACAAGCGCAATTAAGGATGTGCAATAAATGCTGGCCTAGCCAGCGACACCCAAATCCCATGAACAAATAAAACAAAAACTTACAAGTAAAATTATCTGGTCATTGTCTCATTACTGTTTGTGGGATCTTGCTGTGCATAAATTGGCTGCTGCATTTTCTACATTCCAACAGTGACTACACTTCAAAAAAATGCTTCATTAGCTGTAATGCGCTTTGGGATATCCAGGTGCGGTAAAAGGCACTACAGAAATGCAAGTTCTTTCTTTTCAAAGGTGCATGAATGCAGTTGAAGTCCCTGCATCACGCCAGTCATTTCTGATAAGCACGAAGAGGGTTAGCTTGTTGCAAGAGGCACCGAGATTGTGCCCCAAATATTTGGTTATGTGTTGTATCCGTTCTAGTGCCGGACTGGAAGGTTATATATAATTTTGTTTTATGTGCAAAAGGTTGCTGAATTAACAGGAGAGCGAGAGAAATAAATACTGTTTCATAATAAAAATTCATTCAATCATATTGATTTAGGCTTTAGTACAGTCCAAAAATCTGCTGTATAGATTTGTTTGCCCTGTTTCACAGCACATACTCAGGACAGACCAATAAAGGCAACACCTGTCTATCGGGAGATGGTTAAAGGGAAAATTTCTCAGGCAACATTTGAATCCCGCTCCATTTAAATAACTGCTGGGAGATGGGTTGTCAATGAGAGTATTCTGATAAAAGGGGTCGTTGCATTCCTGACTTGCGTTGTGTTGCTGATGACTAGGCAGGTGGAGCATGTTAAATTCCAATAAATAGGACGGTTGAATTTTTTATGCCGGCTCAAGAAATAAGAGTCTCTGTCCTGGAGTCTCGGAGCATCAGTCATCCCAGTTACTTTCCTTCCTCCAAGCTTGACTCAGGAAATCGCTTGGAATTAGTTTTGTGATGTTGAGCTCCATTTGGGTCAACTCTTCTGGTTTAAGTATCAAGGCAAACAGTCATGAAATATTACAGAATGTTACAGCACAGAAAGAGACCACTCAGCCCATCGTGCCTGTACTGGGTCTTTGAAAGAGCTATCCAATTAGTACCACTTCCTTGCTCTTTCCCATAATATCCACATGTTTTTCCTTTTTACTTACTTTGGCTGGAACCAAAGAAAGGAAAAATAATGAGTCAATACAATCAATTGTCAACACTTTCTAGACAATTGTTTAATAGGGAATTAATTAACTGACCCACCCGCTCTCCGAGGATACAGCCAAGCTGACAACATTTCATATGCTTGGCAAATTGGGCAAGCACTAGAGATCCCAAGTCAAACTCAAGTGGGTTTATTAACTGTGGTTTGGCTCAGAAATTATTCAACAAAATAGATAAGGGATCCCAGCGACCAGCCAGTGCAATGAATACAGCGAATGTTGGCATGCCCCCACTGGATGTGGATGTTCACCCTTGTGTCTTGTCAGTCCACTGCGTTGGCTAATCACACCTACTGGTAATGGGACCCTGTATTTACAAAACCATCTCCAACCCTTCAACACTTTCACTCAGCTTATCACTTAGCAAGATGTTATCTCTAGTGACATTTAACCCACATGTTTGCACCTGAGAGGAGTGGGTTCCATGTCTGCTACACAAGGACATGGCCCGGTTCATGCCAGACGTTCCGGGTTAGCTAATTCCAGCTAGGATGACAGCCAGGCATAGCAATCAATGGAGCATAATATTTAACCATGGCGTCATTCAGGATATCCGACCAACAATGGACCTCACCTCTAGCCGGGAGATTAATTTGCATATGGATGTGTGGCGAAGATGGGATTGGAGTTGACTGTGATGCTCCTTGTAGTCAAACAGCCACCAACAATGACCAACCAGACTCACCTAGGAAAAATGGGTACTTGGATGATGTGCTCAGAAGACAGCTGGTTGCCCACTTGAGTGAGTGCTTTCCAGAGTAGGGCAGTGAGGGGAAGTGGGTTGGGGTGCGGGTGGCGGGGGGGGGGGGGGGGGGGGGGGGGGGGGTGGTGGGAGGTGGGGGGAGGCAATGGGGATCAACCTGTAACTACAGTGCTCTGTCTCTGTATCAAACACTCAAAGTGTACATACCTGATCCAGAATGAACAAACGTTTTTATTGGAATGCGGTAACAATTCCGGGCACAATGTTTTGGGTTTGTGTTTTAGAGGAACCTTCTCGTGCATTAAGATATACATGATGGATTCTAAAACCACCCTTGTCCAGTATTGTATAACAGTATTAAATGTGTTGACGTGACTTAAATGGCTTCAAATCATAAAAGGGCTCAACATGAACTTGAAAAGAGCTCCCGGGTCACAACAAAGGAATTGGCAACGGTTTGAAAACATGAGCCCTTTGAAAGCCGTGCTGGAATTCCCGGCAATTCTCCTCACTTGACAATAATGCTGCAACTGGCTAAACAGCAGGGCCGGTTACAAAAACCATCACTTGCCCATGACAAAAATGCCACTGACTTTTCAGGAGCGAGGATTCAAAAAGTTTACAGAAAGGTCCAAGCAATATCTGGTTACAAAAACACGGCAAACGCATCAAAGGCTTATGTGGATGAATCATTCTCTAAAAGGCAGAAGTATTTTGTTGGATGCATGCTTTACCAGTGTTTGTTCCAGTCCCTGGATATGCACAGAATCACAGAATTGTTACAGTGCAGAAGGAGGCCATTTGGCCTATCATGTCTGCACCGGCTCTCTGAATGAGCATTATGATTTAGTGCCATTCTCCTGCCTTTTCCCCGTACTCTTGCACATTGTTTCTGTTCTAATAAGCAATGTGCAAACATCCCTTCATCATCCCTTCTCTTCTCCCTCTTTCTTTTTATCGGAAGTGCTCCCTCTTAAATAACATAACCAGGTTGTTAATTTGGATATTGACGATTGAAGCTAATTTCACAGATCAGGTGGTGCATTACGTTGCTAGAAGCTCTCACTACTTCTTTGTACACTTGCTGATGTTTCTCTCTCCCTTCACTTACCCCACATAGGCTTCATCTCTTTAGCTTTTTTTCTATCACAGCATCTCTTTGTCTCTTACTGATCCACCTCTTAATCAAATTTCTTGTTGTCTCTCTCCCATTTAATTTGGGGCTTTTGGCTCATATCTCTCTCTCTCTCTCCCACTTTCTCGCTTGATTCTCACTATCCCTGCCGTTCTCTCTGTCTTGCTGCATCTTGTTTATTCTGAGGATTCCACCTCTCACTCCCACCAACTCTCTCCCCCTCTCTCGGTTGCAGGTGCAAACTCCCACCAATACCTCTGTTTCTGCCGATCCAATTCTTGAGTTAAACGTGGAAAAACCTTGCAGATTCCTTTATTGTGGCTCAAATTTCCTATTGCTGAGAGACAAACCTGTAGCTGATCTCTTTAGAATAGGCTGTGTTCTGACTGGTGTCCGTGGACTTTTAACAACTCAAACCATTGTGAATACAGTAGATCTTCCAACTAACTCATCACTCTGTGTTTAAAGATGCAAAACAACCTTAGTTCTTTAACTGGCCCTTCCATCCTGAAGGGACCTTCTGTTGTAACTTTAAATCTTAAAGGGGAATTTACTTCTTTTTTTTGGTTCTCTGGGCATTATGATGAGTAGAAAGAATAAACCTCCTTTAAAACATATATATATTATATATAAGTATAATGTATATATTTATAAAGCATTATGTATGTCACATATTAAAGTAAGGAAAAAATCCAAGTGTTAGTTGTTTTAGAGGTTTTGAGGTTGGTGAGTTGATCCTAATTTTATTCTTGTCCCCTCCCTCTAATAACTCCCAGGAATGACTATCAGAACCTTAGCAAGGTCACCTCTTTCGTTCCATTCTATCCCTGCCATCTCAAATACTGGATGGATATCACAGAGACTACATAGAGTCCTAGGGTGGCTAGGAGGCCAGTCAAGCCACCTTGCCTGCTCTGACTAGTTTAGTGACTGCCTTCAATCATAGTCCTAAATTTTGGTATTGCCTGTAAGTGGAAGCAACCTTCTACTGTATCAAACCTTTTCATGAAGGCCTCTATTAGGTCACCTTTCAGTCTTCTCTTTTCTAGAGAAGATAGTCTCAGCCTGTTTAAGCGACTCAATTCTGGTACCATTCTAGTAAAGAAATGCTCCTTCTCCAGTGCCTCTATTTCCTTTATAAAATATGGAGACCCAGCACTATTCACAGTAACTCCATGTGTGGTCTAACCAAGGTTCTGTACAAGTTGAACATAATTTCTCTGTTTCATCATTCTAGCCCTCGAGAAATGAAACCCAGTAGTTTGTTTTCCTTATGTCTTTATTAACCTGCATTGCTATGTTTAATGATTTGTATATCTGTAATCCTGGATTACTTTGCTCCTCTGCTCTGTTTAGACTCTGTTTCCAAGCAGTATGTGGCTTCCTTAATCTTCCTACCAAAATATATTACCTCACACTTATCTATATTAAAGCTTATTTGCCAAATGCATTCCCATTCTGCAAATTCCTTTATTTATTCTTTCATTGGATATGGGCATCGCTGGCAAGGCCAGCATTTGTTGCCCATCCCTAATTACCCTTGAACTGAGTGGCTTGCTCAGCCATTCCAGAGGGCAGTTAGAGTCAACCACATTGCTGTGGGTCTGGAGCCAAATGTAGGCCAGGCCAGATAAGGACAGCAGATTTCCTTCCCTAAAGGGCATTAGTGAACCAGATGGGTTTTTTACAACAATCAATGATAATTTCATGGTCACCATTACTTACAGAGACTAGCTAGCTTTCAATTCCAGGTTTTATTAACTGAATTTAAATTCCATCAGCTGCCATGGTGGGATTTGAACCTGTGTCCCCAGAGTGTTAGCCTGGGCTTCTGGATTACTAGCCCAGTGACATTACCACTATACCACCATCTTCCCTCTTAATGTAACAATGTCTTCCTACATTATTTACAGTCAGCTGTCTTATATACTATTTCCCACTGATTTGGTATCACTCACTAGTTTTGAAATTGTACTTCTGATTCCTGTGTCCAAATTCTTTATGTAAATAGTTAAACAACAGTGATCCCAGCACCGATCTCTGTGGGACACCATTTCACACAATTTGCCAATCTGAGTAAGTACCTGTGACCCCTATCCATTCTGCTCCTTGCCCCCCGTCTCCATATGCTCAAACCTTAATTATGAGCCTACAGTGTGGTACCTTATTGAAATCCAAATATATTACATCTACTACATTACCTTTATCTACCCTTTCCATTATTTCTTAAAGCCTTCAGTAAGGTTGGTCAATCATGACTGCCCCTTTTGGAATCCATGCTGGCCACTCTTTTATATTTATTATATTGAAGTTAAGATCATGCTTCTGAGTCATAACCCAGCCTTCGTCAGGATCTCACGCCATAGAACATCTCACCTTCCATACACTCCCCTTCCTTTTTCAACCTACAGGATTTAAAAACCAAAAGTGGGCTCACCTAGTGACTGTTTCCGATCTTCTCCTTTATTCTTTTCAATTTGGGATTGTTGTGCATGTTAGGCCTCGGCTCTTCACCCAAACCAATCAAGCAACAATATAGCCACTGAACAACAGACAAATGCTAGAAAAAAACCCCTTGCCAAACATTTTTCTCCACAAAGACATCACCTATTTGAATAAAATGGAACTTGTTTTGAAGATTATGGTGTTCAGTCTTTCTTCAGTACTCAGACTTAATTACCTTAATTGACTAAAACATGTCATGTGACCATAAAGCCACACTCTGACTGACCAGAAAGTCAGAGTTCATGGTATTGAGATACAACCAGAGGTGGAGATGGTGACATTGGGGTTCATCAATATCCAATATAACTGGGTTTTCTATTTATTTATCATAACCAATAGTATTGCTGAAAAAGTCATGGCGAAGCTTTTCATCTTGCATTCATCAGGACACTTTGCAAGAATACCAATATAGGGGAAAACCACAATTTATACTGTATGATAAAAGAATGCTGATTGGTTGGCAAGTGGACTCTGAGTGGTAGAGGTATTGTCTTGGAGAATGCACCAGTGATGATGACTGACAGTTATAACTGCCATGTTGCAAATGTTTTTTTTAGATATATAAAGGGTAAGAGAGAGGCAAAAGTAGACATTGGGCCGCTGGAAAATGACGCTGGAGAAGTAGTAGTGGGGAACAAAGAAATGGCGGAGGAGCTGAATAGGTACTTTGCGTCAGTCTTCACAGTGGAAGACACGAGTGACATCCCCAAAGTTCAAGAGAGTCGGGGGGCAGAGGTGAGTATGGTGGCCATTACCAAGGAGAAGGTGCTAGGAAAACTGAAAGGTCTGAAGGTGGATAAATCACCTGGCCCAGATAGATTACACCCCAGAGTTCTGAAGGAAATAGCTGAAGAGATAGTGGAGGTGTTAGTAGGAATCACTGGAGTCAGGGAGGGTACCAGAGGACTGGAAAATTGCTAATGTAACCGCCCTGTTTAAGAAGGGAGTGAGGCAAAAGATGGGAAATTACAGGCCGATTAGCCTGACCTCAGTCATTGGTAAGATTTTAGAGTCCATTATTAAGGATGAGATTTCAGAATACTTGGAAGTGCATGGTAAAATCAGGCAAAGTCATCATGGTTTCATCAAGGAGAGGTCATGCCTGACAAATCTGTTAGAATTCTTTGAGGAGGTAACGAGTAAGTTAGACAAAGGAGATCCAATGGATGTTATCTACTTGGACTTCCAGAAGGCCTTTGACAAGGTGCCGCACAGGAGGCTGCTCAGTAAGATAAGAGCCCATGGTGTTAGAGGTAAGGTACTAGCATGGATAGAAGATTGGCTGTCTGGCAGGAGGCAGAGAGTGGGGATAAGGGGGTCCTTCTCAGGATGGTGGTCGGTGACTAGTGGAGTTCCTCAGGGGTCAGTGTTGGGACCACAACTTTTCACTTTATACATTAATGATCTAGATGAAGGAACTGAGGGCATCCTGGCTAAGTTTGCAGGTGATACAAAGATAGTGGAGGGACAGGTAGTATTGAGGAGGCGGGGAGGCTGCAGAAGGACTTGGACAGGTTAGGAGAATGGGCAAAAAAGTGGCAGTTGGAATACAACGTGGGGAAATGTGAGGTCATGCACTTTGGTAGGAAGAATAGAGGCATAGACTATTTTCTAAATGGGGAGAGAATTCAGAAATCTGGAGTGCAAAGGGACTTGAGAGTTCTAGTCCAGGATTCTCTTAAGGTTTGCAGAACACCTGCGGTCTGTCCGCAAGAATGACCCAAACCTTCCTGTCGCTTGCCATTTTAACACTCCACCCTGCTCTCTTGCCCACATGTCTGTCTTTGGCTTGCTGCATTGTTCCAGTGAAGCCCAACGCAAACTGGAGGAACAACACCTCATCTTCCGACTAGGGACTTTACAGCCTTCCGGACTGAATATTGAATTCAACAACTTTAGGTCGTGAGCTTCCTCCTCCATCACCACCCCCTTTCTGTTTCCCCCTTTTTTTTCCAATAAATTATAAAGATTTTCCTTTTCCCACCTATTTCCATTATTTAAAAAAAAAATAAAAAAAAACCCCACGAGAGCTATACCTTGAGTGCCCTACCATCCATTCTTAATTAGCACATTCGTTTAGATAATATCACCAACTTTAACTTTAACACCTATGTGTTCTATTGTACTATTGTCGTTGACATCTTTTGATGATCTGCTTCTATCACTGCTTGTTTGTCCCTAAACCACACCACCCCCCCCACCTCTCTCTCTCTCTCTATCTCTCCGCCCCCCACACACACACCTTAAACCAGCTTATATTTCAACTCTTTCTTGGACTCGAACTCAAGTTCTGTCGAAGGGTCATGAGGACTCGAAACGTCAACTCTTTTCTTCTCCGCCGATGCTGCCAGACCTGCTGAGTTTTTCCAGGTAATTCTGTTTTTGTTTTGGATTTCCAGCATCCGCAGTTGTTTTGTTTTTTTCTCTTAAGGTTAACTTGCAGATTGAGTCAGTAGTTAGGAAGGCAAATGCAATGTTGGCATTTATTTTGAGAGGACTAGAATATAAAAGCAGGTATGTGATGCTGAGGCTTTATAAGGCTCTGGTCAGACCACATTTAGAATATTGTGAGCAATTTTGGGCCCGGTATCTCAGGAAGGATGTGCTGGCCCTGGAGAGGGTTCAGAGGAGGTTCACGAGAATGATCCCTGGAATGAAAGGCTTAACATATGAGGAACGTTTGAGGACTCTGGGTGTCTCGATGGAGTTTAGAAGGATGAGGGGGGATCTGACTGAAACTTACAGAATACTGAAAGGCCTGGATAGAGTGGACGTGGGTAAGATGTTTTCATTAGTAGGAGAGACTAGGACCCGAGGGCACAGCCTCAGAGTAAAGGGAAGAGCTTTTAGAACAGAGATGAGGAGAAACCTCTTTAGCCAGAGAGTGGTGAATCTATGGAATTCATTGCCACAGAAGGCTGTGGAGGCCAGGTCATTGAGTGTATTTAAGACCGAGATAGATAGGTTCTTGATTGGTAAGGGGCTCAAAGGTTACTGGGAGAAGGCGGGAGAATGGGGTTGAGAAACTTATCAGCCATGATTGAATGGCGGAGCAGACTCGATGGGCCAAATGGCCTAATTTCTGCTCCTTTGTCTTATGGTCTTATGTTAATTGTTGGATCACTTCTCCTCCATTGCAATGGAAGCCAACACTTGACCTGGTCATGGAACCTGGCAGTTAACTGTCAGTAATGCATTCTTCATGGCAATGCCTCTACCAATCAGACCCCACTTGCCAACCAATCAGCATTGTCTTCTCACACAATATAAACTGTTGTTTTCCCCTTACATTGGTATTCTTGCAAAGTGTCCTGATGAGTGCAAGACAAAAAGCTTCAACATGTCTCTTTTTTCAGGAATACACAAGTTCTGTAATACCAAATGACTATAATCAATAGTATGGCTGATCTAACTGTGTAATTCCAGTGTCGCTAACTTTGCTGTGGGTAAAATTGATGCAGGTATCACAAGACCCATGTCGATCATGAGGGGCCTTTGGTTTCCATTCCTGGTCTTTGCTGAGTGAGTTACTGTTAGCATTAAGATAGAACAGTTAAAGATGGTGCCCTTGCATAAATTGGGAGGGAAATCCAGGGTCCCGGCTTCTGACCCCCATGACCTGTGCTGGAATGTGGAAGGCCCAAATTGGGCTCAATCCTGACTTCTCCCTCCCTCCTTATGGTTGAATAGTTTGCTCACAGGCAGATGAGTAGCAATCACATTAATAAACCCAGTGCCACTGTATCCCTGAGCTTGATCCTCAATTGCCTGGGCTCTAAGCTCTAGAATTCCCTCTCTAAACCCCTCCAGCTCTCTCTCCCCCTCTCTCTCCCTCTCTCCGCACCCCCCCCCCCCCCCCCCTCTCTCTCTCTCTCTCTCTCTCTCTCTCTCTCTCTCTGCTATGAAACCCTCTTTAAAACCTTCAACTAAGCTTTCGGTCATCTTCCCTCTTCATGTGGCTCGGTGTCAAACTGACTTTGATAATAATGATCAATATGAAGTGCCTTGGGATCATTTACTACATTAAAGTCACTATATAAATGCAAGATTTTGTTGTGTCGATAGTGGTCCTACTATGATGATGACCTCTGACTCAGACCCTACCACTCCTTTGTCAATCTGATAAAATTCCTGCTGAATATTGTTCATTGAGGGGCTGCTGCTTCATAGTTTATATTGCAATGCTGTCTGTTAATTCAGCCCAAGTATCTGTTCACTATGTGAAACTCAGGTTACATGTGTTCCTGAGCAGATTAACATGGTGACTCACTTTCTCCCTGTTGCATCACTTCTTCTCCATTGCATTGGGAGCCAACGCTTGACCTGTTCAAGGAACCTTTAGGAAACATCCTCCAGAATTGTCAGTCTCTACCCACAAGTGCCAAATCTGGTACTATTACACAGCATCTCGTGTCTAGCCCATCCATCACTCTCTCATCATCGCCTCTCCCACAGGACTACAAAATGTCCCAGCATGACATGCTAAAAATTGATCGTCACTTTTTAATATATTTCACAGATTTACAAAGCAAATAGGGGAAATTACCTTCCTCCTGGAGCAGTATCGTCCAATAGCAATCACTGACTAATTCCAACAGTGGCTACAACAACAGTTTTAGTCACACAGGCTAACACTAGTATAAAACACCTCACACTCACTCGCAATATGGATATTCACGTGCGCATACTTACTTAACAAATATATCCCACATTCAGTAACGAGGGCAATTAGGGATGGGCAACAATTGCTGACCTTTCCACTGCTGCTCACATCCCATGGGGAAATAAAAGAAACCAGAAGGAGTAAAGCACTCACAACCCATCAAAAAACACTCTGCTTTTCACCTCACCATTTACCAAGGCCAGAATTTTCCCCTTGTCGGGCAAGCTGGGCGGGAGCAGGCAGGGGGCACTCAGGATGCCAACCGCTGCCCGTGATCGGCTCTGCGACCACAATATCACGCGGGCGAGCCAATTAAGGCCCCGCCCTGCCTGGATCGCAGGCAGCAGTGCTGAGCGCTACCTGTGCGGGCGGGCAGGGAAGGAGGGAGAGTCGGGGCCTTGGCACGCAGTCTGCACTTGCGCACGAGAAAGCGCTCCAATCTCCCCGGGGTACGGAGCTGCCTCACGGAGATTGAAATGCCTTTTAAAAATAATGAATAAATGCAATAAAAATTTCATGAAACATGTCCCCTCACGTGGTTGTGTCACGTGAGATGGGACATGTTTTGAATTTCAAAATAAACATTTTATTTAACTTGTGTTAGCTTTTAGGAAACCTCACCCTACTGGAGGATGGGGTTTCCTAAAAAAATGTAAAGGCCGCTTGGCCTTTTCGCCTGCCCCAGCGACCCCCTAGGCCGGACGGGCAGCTTAAATTTCAAGTTAATTAGCTCATTAATAGCCTTAATAGGCCTTTCAATTATCGGCAGGCACACAGCCGACTCTGGTGCGCGCCCGCCGAACGAAATATCGGGCGAGTGCGCGATAACATCGGGGCGCATGCCCGGTGTCATCACCCATCATGTGATGCTTGTGCATGTCGGGCACGAGCCCACGTTAAATCGCCAAACGTTAAATCCTGGCCCAAGAGACGGAGAAAACGTTCAAGTTCACACGTGCAAACTGTGCGAATACGAATATCGAGATCACACGAACAATGATGTTGACCTTAGTCACTTTTTATTTACTGACCTGAAATTCAATTAGCCACATCTGGACTTCCCAATTAGCCACGTGCGGTGCGTGTTTACCTCACTGTATTGGACAATACTGTCCCAGAGTGTGCCGCTTAATATGATGACTACTGCATGCATCCCATGTTATTATCATCCCTTCTCTAAATGGAACAAACGCTCCTCATTGAAGCAAAGGTGACCAATTTGATTCCAAGCAGGGCATCAAAGCAAAAAATAGAGCAAATAATTGATCTGCTTACTTGAAAGTATGGTGTGCAAACAGGACAACCCACATAACCAAAATTTTAAAAATTACCCCTTGCAGCCATTCATTCAACACTTGTTGCAAAGAGATTTGGGACACTATTTTAGATTTACAAGCTCAGTCAATCTCATCACGCTTTGAATTTTCACAATACATCAACTCTAGCGATGCTGGGGAGTGAAATAGGCCAAGGACCCAGATTGTAGTCACATATAGCACAAGCTGGAACTAACTTACCCCCACCCTGCCCCAAGATGGTCACCCCTACAGGTGAGATGGGCAATATGGGGCCAAATTATAGGACCAGCTGAGTAGATTGATGACTTAAAGTATTTGAAACTTGTGGAAGAATAAGTTCACCCGCCAATTAAAGGACTTTTCATTAGGCTGTGTCTTGATTCATTGTCGAGATGTGGCAAGGCTGGCATTTATTCCCCATCCTAAGTTTCCCTGAGAATGTAGTGGGACTACTGAGGGGTTTGTCAGACCAGTTCAGAAAGACGTTAAAAGTCAACCATGTTGACGGGGGACTGGTGTCTTATATAGATCCAGACTGGGTAAGGACAGGAGGTCCAGGGACAGGAGTGAGTTACTTGGGTTTTAACTACTACCTGACAGCCTCACTTTTACTGAGACCCCACCTCCCCTCTCACGCGGATGTAACAAATCCCAAAGTCTTCGAAGAATAGCCGGGGAATTTTCCCTGGGCCAATATTTACCTCACAAACAAAATCACGACAAATAAATTATTTTGTCATTATCACAGTGCTGCACATGGGATCTTGCTTTGTGCAAATTGGTTGCTGTATTTGCTACATAACAACAATGGCAACACTTAAAGTACTTCATTGGCTATAAAGATTTGAAATGTCCTGAGGTCATGAAAGGTGCCATAGAAATGCAAGTCTTTCTTTCTATGAGCTAAAGAGGCAGAATCCTCTCTGCAGGTTAACGAACAAGATTCACATCCTGTTTCAACATTCTGGCAATCTAGGCATCCCAATTGTATAAGTCCCCTCATTCCTTGGTCCCAAAAGAGGTAAAATTTTATGGGTGCTGGGCAAGTGGCGGGATGGTCGAGTGAATATAGTTTGGGGATTGGATTTTATTCCCTGAAGGGAAATTTAGTCTGGGCAATAATGATGTTCATCCAATCAAATGCAGTGATTGGAATTGAGTCTACCAGTTTCTTGATAGTCACCTGACCGTCTGCTGAGGCTGATTGTGATACGACTGGCAAAAGAGAATGATGGTGAAAACACAGAGTCATTGGGAACGTCTCAATTATTTTGAAGATTTACTGTATTGCTTGCGTTTCTATTTCCTCGTACATTCCTTTCCGTTTCTGTCGCCAAGATTATTCATACCAGGCGCCCGTTGGATGCCCTACCATCCTGTCTGAGTTGAGGTTCTAAAGGAAGGTCTTCGACCTGAAACATTGGGCTGAATTTTCTGGCTCCACTCCCCCAACAACCGCACCCCCCCTCCACCATCCACCCCCCCACCGCCCCACCCCCCACCCCCACCCCCACGGCAGGACTTTCCGTTTCTACCGAATCAGTGAGCTTTCGAATAACTTGCTGCATTTGACAGCACCACAACCACCATGATAGGGCCATAAGATTCCGCCTGTTAACTCTGTTTCTCTCTCCAGACCTGTTGGGTGTTTCCAGCATTTTCTGTCTTTCTTTTCATAGAACCACAGAATATCACAGTGCAGAAGAGGCCCTTTGGCCCCTCAAGTCTGCTCCACCATTCAGTAAGATCATGGTTGATCTGATTTGACTCATTCCACAAACCTCCAAAGTTTATCTTGGCTTCAGTTGGATTTATAGGAAGGTCTAGTTAGGTCATCATAATCCACAATCGGAACTCCCCCTTTAAAAAGGTTTACCTTACACACAGCCCCGGAGTTGGAGAGGGGTTTGAGAATTACCAAGACAACTGTAAAGTTTCTGGAACAAAAACAAAAATATCTGGAAAAACTCAGCAGGTCTGACAGCATCTGCGGAGAGGAAGACAGTTGACGTTTCGAGTCCGAATGACTCTTCATCAGAAGGTTCCTGGCACTTGCTAATTTCAAAATGGGTTCCGAAGTGTTGCATGAATCTAAAATGGCTTTCATCATGAAATGCTTACTAAGCGTTAGGAACAGATTAATATATCTTTATTGTCACATTTGCAGTAACGGTTTCTGTTATGTGTTGGTTGTGACTGGCGGAGACATAGGGCAGGGTTTTCCGCTCATCAGGCAGGGCCTGCGAACAGCCACGAGATGGACCACCACCCGCGATCGGGCTCCAATTAACGGCCCGCCAACGCAAAAGGGGCGCTAAGAGCCTCAGCGCTGCTGGGGTGGGGGGTCAGGGGGGAGGGGGGGGATGTGAAGGCACAGAGCTGCCTCGGGGAGCTGAAGAATTTTAAATCCAAAAATAAAGATTTTACAAATGACATAAACATGTCAACACATGTGACTCGGTCACATGAAGAGGGGCGTGTTAAAAAACGTTTATTGTTTGTTTTAGTCATCATTGGAAACCTCATCCCGCCCATGGATGAGGTTTCATGAAAAGTGCGAAGGCCACCTGGCCTGTTTGCACACCTGCCAATTAAATGGTTGAGTGGGCAGCAAAAAATACAAATTAATGACTTGTTTGAGGGTCTTAATAGGCCTCTTAAGTGTCGGTGGGCACACGGCCGCCTCTCGCGCCCGCCCGTCTACCGAAAGATCGCGAGAGTGCGCGATGCCATTGGGACGCTCGCCCGACATCATCACGCACTATTTCACTCCTGTTCGGGTCGGGCATGTGCCTGGCCAGGGGGATGGAAAATTCTGCCCGTCGATAGGTCTGAACAAGATCTGGTTTATTGTACGAGCATATCTATTTATAGATATACGAGACCACAGGCGTTACTCAGTCTAAGCCATGAGCTTCCTCCTTCTTCTGCTAAAGACTCTTAGTCACGTGACTCTCTCTTACATCATCGTGTGGGCAGTACTGTTTCTCTAGTCCCACACATTAACCCTTCACTGCCCTGAAGACATGAATACCGCAGTTTCCAGGTTCGTGTTGGGGTGTTTTCACTTCCTGGGGTAACTATGAGCTGATTGCAGCTAAATGACCAGGAGGAGCCTGATCTTAATGCACGGACCCCATAAGGATGACACCATGTAGCGGACGCCATGTCATAGAACATTGGCTGCATGTGGAGGGATGTTTAGCGAAACATTACCAGCAAGAAAAAGCAAGATGACGGAATCATTTTGCTGTGCGTCGATCTATTTTTAATCAACATTATAAAAGAAAAGAAAGACTTGCATTTACATAGCGCCTTTTAATGACCTCAGGACACCCTGAAGCACTTTACAGCCAATGAAATATTTTGAAAGTGTAGTCACGGTTGCAATGTAGGGGCCAGTTTGATCACAGCAAGATCCCACACGCACAGCGATGTGATCACTATTGAATAGTCTGTTTTTGTAGTGAAGCTGATTTCCCCCAAACCCCACCCCGCCCCACCGCCCCCCCCCCCGCCACACAACATCCTCCCTTAAGATGTTCCTTAAAATCTAACTTTCCAACCAAGATTTTGATCCATCCGTCCAATATCTACTTCCATGGCTCAGAGCTACATCTTGGTTTATATTGAATCGCTAGATAGATGCAAGTTGTTGGTCCATATTTCTCCTGGGTTGTTTTGCTTGAAAACTGAGGATTAACAGGCAGTATGGAACAAGGCCTGTAATGGAATAACTATACCTGGGCTCATTATGAAACAGATTGAATATGTGAATGGCCTTTTCCTGAGCTGTATGCTCTCACTATACTAGAATGAGCCATTAGTGTCTGCTTTGATGAACAGTGTCTTTTACGTGTCTTGGGATGTTTGTTGACAATGCTTGAGGCGCTATACCATTGCAAAGTTTTGTTGCTGTGTTTTCAGAGTGGAGGAAGTCTGTGCGGAGACAGGAGGCTAGAGTTTCACCACAACGGGGAGGCTGAAAATGGCGGAGGGGCCAGAAATTCTGAGTCCCGGCCCTGAGCAGAGCACTTCCTATTTTCGGGGGGGGGGGGGGGGGGGGGGGGGGTGGGAGGGGTGGGGGCAGGACTGGAGTCAGGCTGGGGTTCACACAGGCACAGTTTACAGGGACAGCTGGCTATTTAAATCACCGGCTGCCTCCACCGAAGTACGATTTTAGTAGGTCCGGGAGTGTGAAAGTTGGAGTGTGCAGGTTAGACAAGCTGAGAGTTGGTATGAACTTGGCGGATTTGTTTGGAGAGTCAGCGTACCCCTTTGGACATGGTCCCGGGACACCTTTGGGCAAGGTAAAGCACCCTTTGGGATTGTTAAACATAACCACAATTGTGCGTTAAAAGTTCAGAAACTCATTGGAACTGTCAAGCTGTCATTGAACTGTCAAAGGATACTAGGTGAGTTGGCATGAAGAGGATAAGAGCAAAGGGCAGTTAGTGAGGAGCATAGATTGGCACTGTTGGCATGGGGCCATATAGGGCCATGGGGATATGGGCGACATAGGAGGTCTGAGGGGAGATGGGGGGTAGAGGGATGTAGTTTGGCATAGGGGGTCTGAGGGGTTATGGGGGTAGAGGAGTGTAGTTTGGCATAGGGGGTCTGAGGGGTTATGGGGGTAGAGGAGTGTAGTTTGGCATAGGGGGTCTGAGGGGTTATGGGGGTAGAGGAGTGTAGTTTGGCATAGGGGGTCTGAGGGGTTATGGGGGTAGAGGAGTGTAGTTTGGCATAGGGGGTCTGAGGGGTTATGGGGGTAGAGGAGTGTAGTTTGGCATAGGAGGTCTGAGGGGTTATGGGGTTGGGGAGACGGGCATGGCATAGTGGGTATGAGGAGCCATGGAGGGTGGCATTGCTTGGCATGTGTGGCGAGAGAGGGTGAGGGCTGGAGGGCTGTCTTCTCTTTAAATCTTTTTTTATTTAGTTCAGCAAAGTGACAGAGCACAGGGGCAGGCTTCGTGCCCATCCCTCCCCTGCAGCCCAGCAGTCTCCACACTGATTCCAGAGGGGGCGGGCCCAATTTCAGACCCAGCCTACTCCGCCTGGAATGAAAATTAGAACTGCTGGCAGCCGTTTCTAAAGGCAGGGTTCACAGAACCAGGAATTCTCCATCTCTATGCGGCCGAGCCGGGAACGAAAATCTGGGCCAGAAACAGTATGTTTATAAACAACAAAAACAAAAATACCTGGAAAAACTCAGCAGGCCTGACAGCATCCGCGGAGAGGGATACAGTGGACGTTTCGAGCCCGTATATGTTTATAAAGAATTATGGTTTTCTGTGGAACCTAATTTGTTTTTCAAGTAAATTTGATATAACAGGTGACCATAACCCCTTTAAGGCCCTGTGGTAATTATGGCTTTATGTAATGCCTAGCATACTTTTAAGAGAAAGGAAGATCACATAATTTCCCAGAACCAATAGAGGAGTAGCGCAGGCTACTTTAGTCGTCTGTAGTTAGAAGGAGACATATGGAGATAGGGTTTGATGTAGAAGCACACGTGTATCTGCTGAGCACCTTGTAAACGAACAGAGTGTGTTCCACCTAAGAACTGTCCGCTGATCAACTCGATCTGTAGGAACCAACTCAGCCATCCCACAACAAGCGCGCAACTGGGATTCACAAGTCCCAACAGATTCGGCCATGCGCTGCAAATTGAATGCTGGTGGAACAAGACAGCACTTGAAATAAATTTGCTGCATCTAGTTTCTTTGAGACTTAAAACAACATTTCTAGAGTAATTTCAAAGTTGACAGGTGCCTGATCTCTTTATTTTAATAATGCATTTAAAATGCTAATATAACACACTGCCCTCTGGGCTGTGAAGGAAAGACTAATGTTTAATTTTGTGCTCAATGTTTTGCTGCTTTGGAGAGCTTGTCACCAATGGTGTGATTTTAAGTGTATCTGAGATCAACTCGATAGTTCCCTGATGATTTTTAAAGTTCTTGAATGTTCCTTGCGAAGGAGAAATGGGCTTTAACCCAAGTTGTCAATTTCTTATGGGCTTCATGAGACTAACTGTCATCCAGTTTGGCAAAATTGCCAATAACCTAGTCTCTCACAGCACAGATGGAGGTGGCCCATCATTCTTCTTTGCCAAGAGTTATCCAATTAGTCCCATGCTCTCGTTCTTTCCCCAGAGCCCTGTGAACTCCACCTCTTCAAGTATTTATCCAATTCCCTTTCGAGAGTTGCTATTGAACCTGCTCCCATCCACCTTTCAGATAGCGCATTCCAGACCACACCAACTTGCCGCAAATACAAAAAAAATTCTCATCTACCCCTGGCCCTTCTGTCAATGCTCCTAAATCTGTATACAACACTCCCTGGGAGCCCATCAAGATTCCCCATCAAGATTTTGATCAATTCGATTAAACCTCCCTTTAACTTTCTCGACTCTAATAAGAACAATTCAAACATCTTCAGGCTCTATGCTCCTCAGCCATGTCGGTTACCATAATAAATCTAAAGATATTTTTTCCGTTTAAAAACATTCTCCTGTTGTGAAATTCCCTTTCCGGAAGACAGCCCATTAATAGAGGATTGCTTGAGATTAGATTATTTGACAAGTTAAGCTTTCGTTTCCAGTAGATTGTGTGTGAAATTTTTACTTTATCCTACTTTCCACACAGCCACCAGGTGCATGTGAATTGGAATTGTGATTATAGCCCAATATACGGTCGCTAAGGCTTGAAGAGTTCCACATCACAGCAAGCCAACACTAGAGTACGGACTATAATCACCCATTGACTTCAGATTGTGTCAGCGATACATTGACAGAGACTCACTGGTATGTGACTGCACATTGTTACTATCATTAAGCAATATCCATCTTCACCCCTACGTGTAGAAGGGTCATTGGAGCATGCGAATGATTCCTTTCTTACCAGTTTGCATAACTGGGGCTTAATTTGTGCTAAAAGTGACTCGTATTTATGCAGATTGACAAACGAGGGTGGACAAGCTGAGCTGCTATTGAGCGGGATTTCCCGTGCCCGCTGGCGTCGGGCGTGTTTGGCAGTGTGAGCGGACGATATGGTGAGAAAGCCAAAAATGTGTTTCACGATGCCATGAAGCCAGTTTGCAATTGTCCGCTCCGCCCATCAATGGGGGGGCGGGGGGGGGCGTGTTTCCCACCATCGGAAGTTGGGAACTTCATTGTAATACATTATAAGCTGTGCTCACCGGAATCATCCCCCCCACCACGCGCTGGATCATCCGGGAATTATACCGACGTGTTTCACAACTGTACATAAGTGACGTGCACCTGGTGAGCTGCACTTCACTCGGGACTTTGAGGTTTGTTTGCTGACCTTGCTTCAGGCAGCACTCACGGGCATCAGTGCCAGGCTTCACAGGCAGCACCACATCACTGTTAGGGGGGCTCAGGGGCAGGTCTCTACCTACCAGACCAGCCGTAAGGCGGGGGGGGGGGTGCTTTTCAATGGCTGCAGGGATAGGTCTTGCTTGGGGAAGGGGGAGAAGTGGCCTCAGACAAGGGAAGAGGCTGCAGGGTGAGGGCTGCACTGGAGAAGGGGGGTATCCCAGGGTGTGTGTGTGGGGCTACATGTCGGTCTGTGCAAGTGGCCTCAAGATGGTGAGGGCTGAGGAGGCAGCCTCCAGAGGAGGTGAGGCCAGATGGAGATGTGAGGGAGTGTGTGTGAGAGGGTGAGTGGTGATGTCCCTTGAGCTGGCAGTGAGTGAGATGCCAGTGAGTGTGTGATGGGTTTGGGTGTGTGTGAGTTTAGAGTGATGAGATGGTTGCCTTACCCTGGTGGGTTGGATGAGATCATTCATCCTCTATCTACACTGGATGGCCAACCTCTTCTGTGCAGCATTGGCACTGACCACCACTGCCATCGCCTACCAAGCTGGAGTGGTGAGATCGCTGGAGCTCAGGTGTCCAGACCGGGCGTGGGGGACATCACCGAGGGCCCCAGCAGCAGCCAAAAGATGCTCCGGGGACTCGCTGCTGAATCAGGGGGCTTCTTGCCTTTCGGGGCCATGTTTTCTGTGCAGCAGTCCTGGGCTGGAAGCCCCGAGAGGTGTGCGCGCGGCTGCACTTTAAATATGGCGCCTGGCGTGAGGAAGCAGCGAGGTGACAGCATGCTGGGCAAATGAGAGCCCACCCACTATCGAAAGGGCGTGTTTCCCGGGAACGCGGGATTAATGAGGCAGGATTGGGAACGATACGGCGTGAAAAGCCGCCATTGCAGCCGGCGGATAAAACAGTCCTTTTCCCACCTGCTACCGCACTTGGTGCAAACCTGGGATGATTCCACCTGTTGTCTCTCTTGTTGTAACCTTATTCGTATCAGATCATTCCAGTTCCCTTATCTGAAGATCAGCCTCTCATGTGTTTTTTTACATGGCTTTGATAAGCTAATTATTGTACTTTTCCATGTTTCTTATACTAATTTATCCTTTAGTTGGTTAAGTATCCCACATTACAACAGTGACTACATTTCAGAAGTACTTTACATTAGCTGTAAGGCACTTCACAAAATCCTGAGGTCATGAAAAGTGCTGCATGAATGTAGGCTTGTTCTACCTTTCTTTTTAGCAACCTTAAGCAATTTTCAACGGCCCATGGAGTTAAAATCATACAAATCTGTGGTGGCCCTATCCTAACTCAAACCATGTCCTATATGTTGTAATATGCCTTTAAGGAATATCAGCATGACAGCACTAAAAGGGAAGTGTGTCATGTGATCCAATCTTACTTTCACTTCTGCTTTAATGCAGAGCACACACACACAGCTCTGCTGCTGGTGTATTCAAGCTTTCTATCCATGTATAACTGTGCTCATGTGTCTAGTCTTAACAAATGAACCCACAATGTGTTTACCCAATTCCTTAGGAATGATCAGTGCCTTTATATCATTATAAAAACACAACATGATGCTCAGTGGTGGTCAAACAGCCTAACAGCAAGATTAAGTACAGGTAAGACATGGTGAACTGCCTTAGATCATGCTACATGGCACGAGCAGATCTTTGACATTCTGGTCAAACTGCAACAGAGTGGCAGTGTTGGAGAGTATTGAAATCACAATACGGTGACTGCACAGAAAGCTTTGAAGACTCAGTGCCAGGATATTCTGCAAATAAAGACTTGAAGCAGACTGATCCCTCGTGGTGAGACTGCAGTGCATAGCCCATAAGTCAGTTCTGTGAGTGGGACAATATGTCAAGAGGACCAGCACCAGGTTAGCTCAGTCTAAAAAGGCGAGTGACCAGGATCAATTGTGAGCAAGGGATAGTCTAACAAAAAAACAACCCTAAAAAAGTCATCAACATTGGGCCAGAGAAGGTTGCGATTATAATGGGTGGAGCTTCGGAAGCGCACGAAAATGGCTACAGTGACACTCATTCCAGGTGCAATAGGAGAAGGGAGTTCAAAAGGATATTGTCAAAATGTCCACTAATGTCCCCAGTTTGCATTGGGATGTAACTGACCTATTATCCAAATTCAAAATATTTAAACAATGTACAGGGCCATGGTTTCTTGATTCAGGTGTGTCCAAACCACAAAAGTAAGCCATAAAAATTTGTCTAGCAATTGGAACAGGACTAAACAGGGTAGCTACAGGAAGGATGTTCCCGATGGTGGGGGAGTCCAGAACCAGGGGTCACAGTCTGAAGATACGGGGTAGACCATTTAGGACTGAGATGAGGAGAAATTTCTTCACCCAGAGAGTGGTGAGCCTGTGGAATTCACTACCACAGAAAGTAGTTGAGACCAAATCATTGTATGTTTTCAAGAAGGAGTTGGATATAACTCTTGGAGCGAAAGGGATCAAAGGGTATGGGGAGAAAGCGAGAGCAGGCTATTGAGTTGGATGATCAGCCTTGATAAAAATGAATGGCGGAGAAAGCTCGAAGGCCTGAATGGCCTACTCATGCTCCTAGTTTCTATGTTTCTATGTTTCTATGAAATGTAGACCTTCACAGACTGAACACATCAGGGTTAACAGCAGAAGAGCTAAAGGATCCCAAAAGATATGGATTAAATTGGAAGACCAATTCAGCATCAGATTAAACTTCCATAATGATTGAATACAGTTCATGTCATTTTGATAACAAACTGCAGAATCCATAGACCACTTCATCAGCAGATGCAGAGGAAAGGATACGCACTGTGATTGCTCAAATGCAGAGCCTGCACACGGAATTGTTGAGTTGGTGATCGCATCCACTCCCATGGAAACATTCCAGAAAGATCTGCTAGACAACCCCAAAACGTATCGCATCGAAGAGTTACTACTCAGGGATGGACCTAAGTACAAAGTGACTTTCGCAGGTTGATGAAGCTTACAGGTCATAAATACAACCCCAACTGTTGACACACTCACTAACACACCCAAACCTAGCGAGACGTCAATGAAGCTTACAGACCCTAAGCACAACCCCAGTTATTGATGCGCTCACTAGAATGTCTAAACCTAGCAAAATATGTGGAAGATGTGGCCTTCTGCATGCACCAAGGAAATGTCCAGCTTTCCACCCTTACTACAAAGCATGTGGCAGAAAGGGCCATTGAAAGCGGCAGTGACTAGAACAAAGGCTGATGCAGTTACAAAGAGCCGTGCACTGATCCCAACAGACCATACACAATGGGTACCTTCAAGCAATAAGAATCACCATCTGGTCTCCTGTCATAAACATATACACGAGGTGACCGACAAACCAGAAACTGGTGATGATGTACACAATGAGACGAAGAGAAGAGAGCACATGTTTCACACTGTTGATCTTATGGAAAACTTAGGCTTGGTCACATCAGCCAAAGTACTTGCCAAGATCCAAATTACCTGCCCTAAAAAAGTTGGTAACTACTCGTTATTGGTCAAGATTGACACGGGGTCAGGTGCCAACATACTTCCCCTGTGAATTCTAAAAGACAGATGTGGAAGGCTATGGCGAAACCTACTGCTGTGAAACTTCAGCACACAACTGTTCACTTATTCCATGCACAGGGTCCATTGTCCTGGAGTGCAAGTACAGTCAATCCTCCTGGATGTCACAGGTGTTCTACATCATGGAGACTAAAGGCCCAGTGATTGCAGGTCTACTGGCATGCCATGACTTCCCACTTGTAACAATCCATGGAACCAATCAGACGTCACATGACAGGTTAATGTTTGAAGTTCCTCCTATCACCTCAGTTCATAACCGAACATCAAAATGTCCAGTACGTTTTGACAAAATTGGCAGTTTCAAGGAAGCTGCAACATTACGCTTGCAGGAGATTGCAAGTCTGTCAATTGATCTGGTAAATTTTGAGCAATGGAAATGCCAGCAGCTACAAAAAGAAACACCAAAAGATCCTACATGACAGTAACTATGGAAAACCATCATTGAAGGATGGCCTGATTCAATTCAGCATGTCCATGAACATGTGATAGCATTTTAGCTTTACTGGGATGAGCTAGGCATCTCCCGGGGAGTCATTTTTAAAGGCAGGGAGGTCATCATACCAGAATCGTTACGACCTAATATTCTTCAATAACTTCCTCACTCACACATGGGCATAGATCAGATTAGAAGACTCACAAGAGAGATAGTCTATTGGCTGGTTATGAACAATGCCAATGAAGGAAGGCTATGATGAACTTATTTGAGACACTGGTTAGGCCTCAGCTGGAGTATTGTGAATGATTCTGGGAAGGATGTGAACACAATGGAGAGAGTGCAGAAGAGGTTTACAAGAATGGTTCCAGGGGATAGACACTTCAGTTATGAGGAAAGGTTGGAGAAGTTGGGGCTGTTTTCCTTGGAGAGGAGAAGGCTAAGGGGAGACTTGATAGAAGCTTTCAAAATCGTGATGGGTCTGAACAGAGTAGATAGGGAGAAATTGTTCCCGCTCATAAACAGATCGAGAACCAGAGGGCACAGTTTTAAAGTGTTTTGCAAAAGAAGCAATTGTGAGGTGAGAAAAACCTTTTTCACACAGTGAGTAGTTAGGGATTGGAATGCACTGCCTGTAAGTGTTGTGGAGGCAGGTTCAATTGAAGCATTGAAGAGGGCATTGGATGACAATTTAAATAGAAACAACGTGTAGGGTTATGGGGAAAAGGCAGGAGATTGGCACAAAGTTAAAATGCCCAGACAGCCGGTGCAGACATGATGGGCCGAATGGCCTCCTTCTACATCGTAACAATTCTGTGATTCTGTAAATGAAGTTGTCATCAAGAAGTGTGAGACACGTCAAGAGCGCACGCCAAATCAGCACAAAGCATCGCTGATTCCACATGACGTTCCTCCCCATCCTTGGCCCAAAATCACATCTGACCTCTTTCACATCTGTGACACTGACTTCATTGCCATTGTCGACTACTTTATCAAGCGCCCCATTATTTGACACAATACATCAAGCACAACTAGCAGCCACACACTAAGTGCTGTTTTCAGTTTATTTGTTTTGCCTAGAGAGATCAATATGGAAAACAGTCCACAATTTATTGATAAGCCATTTCAGGATATGTGTGAGATGTGAAATATCGATCATACTACTTGGCCTAGTTACCCTGGATCTAAAGGCCTAGCTGAACAAATGATTCACACAGTGAAATCCCTAATTCTCAAATGTAGACAGATCAAGCAAGATCTACACATTACAATGTTATATCTGAGAGTGAAACCTTTAAGTGCAACTATTTCATCACTGGCAGAGCTCATGTCTGGCAGATCAGTGTGTACCAATTTACCTACTCTTACCCATCCTACTTTCTCAGAAACTAGAAGGCAACTTTTAAAACTACAAGAGAAGATAACCAACGTTCACGATAAAAATGCAGGTACAGAGTTACCAAGTTTACAGTTAGGACAAGTTCACATCCATGATCTAACAGAAGGTTCGTGGCAACCAGCCGAGGTGACAAGGATTTGTTCAGAACCAAGGGCCTGTGGAGTCATTACACACAAAGGCACAATGGTAAGGCATAACCGAGGACAAATCCGATCCATTCCCGCTCCTCAACCACCTATTGCACCGAGGACAAGATCTCAAATGAAACCAGGAACAACATCTGAGAATGACAATCCCACAGATCACTGTGAGCAACTAAAGACACCTCCAGACAAGGTTACCACCACAAGATCCAGGCGTACCAGCAGATTACATCTATGCTGTAGAGACTCATAGATTCATCAGTTCTATACACTTATGTAATGGTAACTAAACATGAACATGTATTGTAAATAATTATACTCCTTTCGGGGGGGGGCGGGGGCAAGTATCTTTATAAAGAAAGGGGGATGTTGCAATATGCCTTTAAGGGAGGTTTGTCATGTGATCCAGTCTTAATTTCACTTTTGATTTTGAGCAGAGCACAGCACAGTCAGCTCTACTCTTGATATCTTCAAGCTTTCTACCTATGTATAACCACGCCCATGTGCCTAGTCTCAATAAATGAATATACAATGTGTTTACCCAATCACTTATGTGTGATCGGTGTCTTTATATCTTATAACAACACGACAGTATACACCTATCACCCTTAAATCCACTGACCTACATTCACTCCTGATTAAGTAAAACCTTATTTAAGAATTCCCATCCTTGTTTTTGAATTTATCCATGACCTCACTCCTCCCTACCTCTGTAACCTCCGCCATGCTCCTCCAGGTCTGTTCTCTTGTACATTCCTGATTTTAATTGGTCCACCATTGACGGCTGCCCCTTCAGCTGCTGAGGCCCTAACATCCAGAATTCCTTCCCTAAACATCTCCACCGCTTGCCTTTAATACCACAATTTAACTGCTCCGCCATCAATGACTGCGATTTCAGATACCTTGATCCTATGCTCTGGAATTCCTGCTCTAAATTTCTCTACATCTCTCCCTCCTCCTTTAAGGTGCTCCTTAAAACCTATCTCTTTAGCCAATCTTTTGATCTCCTTGTCCTAATTTCTCATGTGGCTCTGTGTCAAGTATCATTTGCTAATCGCTCTGGTGAAGCGACTTAGAATATTTTGCTACAGCAAAGGCTTTATATAGAAGCAAATCGTTGTTGCTGAAATGCTTTCTGCTAATGCCCAGTTTATGACAGTAAATTAGCCATTTTCTACGTGCATATCCTGATGGCAAATACCACTTTGAATAAACCTTGTTCACAGTGAAGAACGAGATATAAATGGAGGCCAGCAGTGAAGCAGTCCGCTTCCCTCTTGAAGACTTGATGTTTCTCCCTTGTTCTCAGTAATGAGAGAAACCTAGTCAAATTATGTGAAATCAATAGGCTAGCCTGGGCTCATACTTTCCAATTCACAGGCGTGAAATGACTGACTTATGTTTATTTCAGAGAAAATTTTGTTGCACAACGGTGGTGAGTGAAACAAATGATTAATTTATAAGTTTGCCTTTAAGCAAGTGGCAACAAGAGCAGTCAGCTAATTAACTCTATGCTTCCTGTATCAATTTCTAACTCTGATGGTTTAATGGTGTGAGTTTTTGACCGAGTGATAAACTCCCTAAACTCAGCACAGTTCACACGGAAGCATCTCTTTGAACTAATAGAGGGATGAATGGCTTTCCTTGTCCAGTACTATCTTGCGATTTGGGATCATTTATAAATATTCATTATAAAACTAATATGGGCATTTGTGGAAGGTCCACAGGGTGACACTGGGAAGATCTTCAAATAGCTAGAACTGGATGGAACTGGATTAAGGGCAGTTCATGCAGTTTGCTAATGGCAGTTGTAAGATAGCAGAAGATATAGTTGCTGTAAACTTGTCTTGAGCCTTAACATAAACTCTGGAACGTTCTCCCTAAACCTCTCTACCTCTCTCCCCACCTTTAAGATGCTTCATGAAACCTAGCTCTTTGACCAAGCTTGTCATTACCAGCCTGAATAGCTCCTTATGTGCCTCGGTGTCAATTTTTGATAATACTCCTGGTGAAACACCTTGGGGCTTTTTGCTATTAAGGGTGTTTTATCCCCTAGTTGGGGAACGTCTGAAACCAGGAGTCACATTCTCAGAATAAGAGGGCTGAGATAAGGAGGAATTTCTGCACTCAGAGGGTCGTGAATGTTTGGAATTCTCTACCCCAGAGGGCTGCGGAGGCTTAGTCATTGAGGATGTTCAAGACTGAGATCGCTAGATTTCTAGATATGATGAGATATCAAGGGATATGGGGATAGTGCAGGAAAATGGCTTTGAAGTAGATGATCCGTGATCTTCATTGAATGGAAGCACAGACTTGAAGTGCCTAATCCTGCTCCCATATCCCACGTTCCTACGTTCCTATAAAGGAAAGTTATTGCTGTTATCATTCAAACCTGCATCCAATGAAGCTGAAAACATATCTAATAAGAAGAAAATGGTACTTGTTTTTAGATGAAAGTTTCATATTGTTGCTTATCTGGTATTTTATGTTTTTGTTCAAATTGGGCTGCAAATTACAATGAAGGAATGTGTGAATGTTGGACACCTGGCCCTACCTACTAGGCCCTAGAATCTGGTGGAGGGTAGCCCCAAGTATTTGTGATAAACCCAGGGGGCAGAATTCTCTGCCTGCTGGGTGGGCGGGTCCAACCTGAACTCCCGCGGGCGAGGAGCCAATCCCGGCCGGACAAGCGGGCCCCACCACCATTTTACGTGGGTGGGCCAATTAGGGCCCGCTCAGCGTGACATCTGGTGGGGATCACTATGCGCTCCCTGTGCGGGCGGGGGCGTTCCCCAAAAGCGAGAGTGTGCTCTTTCACGCATGCGCACAATAGAGCATACATCTCCCTGAGGCTAAGTGCAGCCTCAGGGCGATCGCTGACACTTTTAAAAAGATAAGAAATAGAAAAAAAAATCCTTAACATGTCTCCCTCATGTGACAATGTCACGTGAGTTGGGAAATGTTCATAAATTACAGTAAAACTTTCTTAAACTTTTTAAAACCCTGCATTCTGCCACTGGATGAGATTTCATGTTTTTTCTATTTGTCGCTGTGTTTCCTGGCCTAGCCGCTGACCTTAAGCTTGGACGGGCAGGTCCTTTAATTGTTTAAGTGATCCTGTCAATGGCCTCAATTGGTCATTGACAGGTCGGCGGGCGCACAGCTGATTTTGCTGTGCTTGCCACCTTCCTGAAAATTTAAGTGGGGCGCGGTGACGGCAGAAGTTCCCTCCGAAGTCATCCCGCATCATTTTATGTGTTGGCGAGCGGGCCCCACCCCCTGCTCGCCGACGGCAAAATTCTGCCCAGGGAGTCCCTTTCCCACTCTGACAGGCCCCTCTCCTCCTTCACCCTCCCATCTCCCCCTTCCCTACTCAGCCCCCTCTCTCTCTCTACTATCCCTATTCATTAAATGCAAAGAATCCCAACTCTATCTTGGAAATGATTCCCCAAGGGAGGCAGGAGCCCAGGAAGTCTGCGGGGACCAGGAGAGCGTATCCACTCCAAACAGAGAACCGAGACTCTGGCAGACCATAGGTGTCCTAGAATAGACTAGGCCTGTATTTACACCATTATAGAAACTCAAAGGGGGAATTAAGATGATTGAAGGATTTGATAAAGTAAATAAGGTATCCAGAACAAGGGGGCAGAATCTTAAAGTTTGAGCCAGGCCGTTCAGGGGTGATGTCAGACAATTCTTCACACAAAGGAGAGTGGAAATCTGGAATTCTCTCCCTCAAAAAAAATCTGTTGAGGCTGAAGTCCAACTGAAAATTTCAAAACTGAGATCGACAGGCTTTTGCTTGACAAAGGTGGTACATTTACAGAATCAAGGGCAGTTAGACCCTGTTAATCCACAGATCAACCATCATTAAATCGAATGGCTGTACAGGCTTGAGGGACTGAATGGTCTCTTCCTGTTCCTATTTATCCCTATGCTGGATCATCCTCACTAGCACAGGGCATGCAACCCTTAACTCTGTATGGGGCTCCTTCATCATCCTTCTCAAATATCTTAACTGTGAGGCCCATTCGCCATTGTGAAACCAAAGGTAAATTTGGACGAGGGATGAGGGAAATGATTCATTTCATTAATGGTGCAGTAACTGGCGGGGCTACCGACCAAGCGGGGTTAGGCTGGGTGGCTTGCTTTTCAGCTGGCGCAGAAGCGATGGGTCAAGTGGCCTCTTTCTTTGCCGTAAACTTCCTCCGACCCCGTTCTCTGATTCAAAAGAAACTCAGAGCTGAAAGAAGGAACAAAGTGGAAAGGGACAACGTAAGCCTGGGGAGAGCTAAAATCTGATGGTATTGTGGGGGATGAGAAATAAATGAGAAGAAGAAATATATTCAGCTGAAAGACATGACTCTGTCCTGCTCATTTGCTGAACAGGTTCTGACAAGCTCTCCATACTAATGCGGATACCTAAGACCAGGCTAGCTCTGTCAAATACATCACAGGGCACAAAGTTCCCTTTGCAATCTCCGCTAGATGATTTACTCCCAGTAATTCATACAGGCGATTACTTATGAAACAATTATTAATTCCTGATTAAAAACCCCTGCATGTGGCTGCGATCAAGCCTTCCATATAACCATCAGGAAAGATTAAATAAACTAAGTTCTTCTCTCTAGAAAGGAAAACAGAAGAGAGGAGACCTGACAGGGGTCCTTAGAATGGCAAAGGAGTTTGACAAGGTAAAAAATGGGGAAAATCTTTCTAATCGTCAGGGAGGCCAAAACTATTTGTCATAGAAACATGGGATAGTCACTAACAAATTGTTAGGAAGATATAATAATTTTCATAGTGTTATTTGAATGTATTGTAGAGTAATAGTGGTGTTTGTGTGTGTGTGTGTGTGTGTGTGTGCGTGTGACTTAATTAAATTAAAGTCAGCTGGCCTGAAGGCTTTGATGTATCAGAGGATAAGATAGGTTTGAAATGTTAAATAGGTAAACATGGGGGAAGTTTTAGAATGTGAGGAACATTTGCATTTTTAAATAAACCAGACTAGCTTGAATTCAAAAGAGGGGATGAAACATTTCACCTAGTCAGGAGAAGTTAAGAAACAGTGTTTATTTTCTCCAAAGATTACTGGTAAAATTGGTACTATGATAAGATTTTTATTATTGAGAGGTAGCGTCCAAAGACACAGAGGAACAATGAGAATTCCATTCACAGGGGAAAATATGTATAAAGGAGTGCAAGTTGTGAGTATAGGCAGGCATTTTAAGGTCTAACACAAGTGTGAAAAGCCTCCAGCTTCTAAGACTCAAGTTGCTGTCTACAAGGACACAAAGCTGAGAAAACTTACTTTAAGTTTGACTGTCCATGGTGTGTGCTTTGCCTGTGTCTGTTAAAATCTATTTTGTTTTTACCCTTGGATAAAAGCAGTTCTGAAGAAGAGTCATCTGGACCTGAAATGTTAAATCTGCCTTTCTCCCCACAGATGCTGCCAGACCTGCTGAATTTTTCTAATAATTTTTGTTTTGTTTTTACCCTTGCCTTAACAGAGGTGCAACTGGGGGGTTAGAATAATTAGAGGATTTAAAACTTATTGTAGTAGTAATTTGTGGATCTATGTATATGCTTAAAAACATTCCTTCTATTAATAAAGGTTTAATTTAGTTTTGTAAGAAACCTATAAGACTCAGTGGTCTTATTACTACTGAATTCAAGGCATGCATCTCAAAATAAATACAAATTGCAAAACAGTTGTGGCAGTTGTTTTATATTTCCCTTTGGGATTTGAGCAGCTCAGCATTTACTATCGGCTGTGCCATAACACAAATCAAACAGTGAATTTAGGAGCAACTTCTTTACCCAGAGAATGGTGAGAATGTGGAACTCGCTATCACAGGGAGAGATTGAGGTGAATAGCATTGATGAATTTAAGGGGAAGCTGGATAAACACATGAGGGAGAGAGGAATAGCAGATGTAGAGAAATGAAGTAGGGGTTGGCGGAGCATAAACACCAGCGTGGACATGTTGGGCCGAATGGCCTGTTTCTGTGCTGTAAAAGTCTATGGAATTTCATGTAATGTCTGGCCTCATTATGATTGGGAGGGAGACTATGTGAAGTGAATTAGTTACTTGTTGGATTCACAAAGTTTGTTCTTTATATTATGTAGGGGATCTAGTCCTTCTGGCTCGAGAACTCTCTGATTCATTTTTAAATTGGTGACAGCATTTTGGAGTAAAATAGTTCAACTCCATTCTGTTTTCTAAACACGGTTATCTGACCGCTTACTGACAATTCAATTATTGATGTCCTGGAGCCACTTGTTCATCTACTTCCCAAGAAGGACGGAGAAGAGATAGCTTAACTGTGTAAATACGTAACCCTGGGGAGTCTGGTAGAACATCAATGCATTTTAACACAGTGAAGGCTCATCTGAAAGACTCGGTCTATGTCGCTCCCATAACTGTGCAGTTTCCAGACTGAACATGGAATATTAACAACCGATTGCAGTTGCAGAAATCAGAACCTGTTCACAGCAGCTTGGTGTTGTTTGTGACATTTAATACCTGTCAAGGGCTTGTGCACGTAGATTCACATTAACTCTGCAGCGCACAGGCCATTCTCTCAGGTTCACCTTTTCAACTCTCCCTCCTGTATGTTTCAAACCTCCCCTTACACACAGACTTTAACCCATCTCTTTCTCTGTCCCTTTCTGTCTCTGTATTGTTCCTGTTTATTCTGCACTTCTTAATCTTCATCTACATCTGTCTTTATCTGTTCCCATATTCCATCTCCCCCTCTATTTTCTCTCCTTTCTCCCATCTTTATCTCTCTTAATTCCATTTCACCCCTCACACTTCCCTCTTCTCTCCACTTCCCCTCTTGGAATAGTAGAATGGTTGGAGCACAGAAGGAGGCCATTTGGCCTGCCATGTTCATGCTAGCCCACTGCAAGGGCAACTCAGCTGGTCACACTCCCCCGGCCCCTTCCCCGCGTTCCTGCAATGCCTTTTCTAGGTCCTTATTCAACTTTCTTTTGAAAGCGTCAATTGTATGGCCTCCACCACCCTCCCTCTCAGGCCTGCAAAAGTTCACCTGATTTGGAAACTTGCGTAAACATTTCTCACAAAAGTGAAGCTGGGATTGAATACAGGATCACGATTCAGTGAGAAACATTTTGACAAGGTTTAAGAACAGTTGCAGTGCAGTAGGCGTAACTTAAGGACAAATTGTCTCCATGGGCAGGCACGCTCCTTCCTTTTCAAAGAAATCCTCACAGATTGCGCAAGTCAAGGATTTAAAATTCAGGCCAAAATGCTTCACGTTTGTAATGTCACCGAGCCTGTCGATGAGAAATAGGAGGGGCCAAAAGGGATAGATCACTGGGGGGGGGGGGACACAAGAGGTAATGGGGTGCAGGGGCAAGAAGAGAAGCATTTGCAGGTGAGAACCTGACTACAATTAGATAGATAAGAATGGACTGAGGTGAGAGCAACCCCACCCAGATAGTCAACAGCGGAGAGAAGGTTGGAGGTGGTAAAAATCTCCCTCACGCATCACTGGCAACAGAAGCAAACACTCACGGGAAGGCGGGTTGTGTGAAATTGGTCTTTGGCAGTAGCATCTCATTCTCATTCAAGGGCTTGAGGTTTTGATCTATTACTACAGGGTTACGCTTCATGCCTCAATTGCACTTATTTCTGGATGCGAAGGCACAGGAAATTTAATCCATAATTCATGCTTTTTATCCCTGTTGTGCCCATAAAATGAGGGAAATGTGATTCAATTTCTCCCTGGTTATCAGTTTTGCAAAAGCCCAGCAGGCTCCACAACTCCGGGCGGGATTCTATGCTTGGGGTGCGGGCACACGCCCGGGTATAAAATGGCACGCAGTGACGCCGGGCGAGAGTCCCAATGCCATCGCTCACTCGCACGATATTTCGGTCAGCGAGCACCTGCGAGAGTTGGCAGCGTGCCCACCGACAATTAAGGGGCCTATTAAGGCCTTTAATGTCTTAATTAACCTGGATTTTGCACTGCCCGCCCAATGCTGCCGTTCAGGGAGCTTTCATTCCGCTGACTTCAGCGCCCACCCTCCTCCCACTCCCACGCTGGCAGCGCTGAGCCTTTCAGTGTGCCCTTCACACTGGCTGCCTGTTAATTGGCCAGCGTGAAATTGTGGTTGGGGGCCGAACGCGGGCTGCGGGCCATTTCCCAGTCATGCCCGGGTCCACCCACCACACCCGCCCGACCACCTCAAAATTCTGCCCTTGGATTGATAGGGTGATAGGGGAATGGGACTTGGTGCGAGTTAAGATACGAGCAGCAGAGTCTTAGATAACCTCGAGTTTACGGAGGGGTAGAATGTTGGCCGAGAGGATTATCACAAATTGGAGTCTGACACTCGCCATGCTCACATTCTGACATTCAAAACTCTCAGCTAAAGAGACTCACACTCACAAGGCAACCTCCAAAGCAGCCACCCCTCTCACACCCAGCTTTACAATGTTGTTACTCCCAACTGCTCATCACAGTGTGACTGCACTCAGTGTCAAATGTGAAACAGGGGCACAGCTTCAAGTCATGGCATTACCAGTCAACCAGTCCATTGAAAATGGGGTTCACACACAGGTAGATGAAACAGGATCTATGTGATCACCTGGATGAATTCTGAATGCCTAAAGGGTTGGAACGGAATTTTCCCAAGGCTTTTTTACCCCAGGAGATTGCTTGATTCTGGGAGGTTGGGGAAGTGTTTCTACTGAGATTGACAAGTCATCAATGTGTGGGTGATGCTGGATGGACCAGGTCTCTGTCAATATTAATGACAATTACATTGTTAAGGTTTAATGGTAATTACATTGTTAAACAGGTGATAGGTATTTGTACACCTATAAATAAAGAGAAGCTTGGCCTAAATAGCCAAGTGGTTATGGTACTGGGTTTGTAACCCCAAGATCAAGAGTTCAAATCTCACAATGGCAAACTATGAAACAATATAACTTTGCTTGGCCTAAAAAGCCAAGTGGTTACGGTACTGGGTTTGTAACCCCAAGATCAACAGTTCAAATCTCACAATGGCAAACTATGAAACTATGTAACTTCATCTGAAACAGATGGAAACGGGTTTGTACTCGAAAGAGTTACATTAGAAATTATTGCAGCAGTCCCTTATAATAAGAGGATGCATAGGTTCACGGACTCTCAGGACACATGCCCTTTTTGCGGTCTTGTGGAGTCCGTGGACCATGTATACATAGGGTGTTGTAGGCTGCACTCCCTTTTTAGTTATTTGAAAAACCTTTTATTGATGTTTTGTTTGCACTTCAGCCCCACGCTCCTGATCTATGGGCACCCGGTGCGGAAGGGGATCGGGAAGGAGGAGGACCTCCTCGTGAACCTGCTCCTGGGCCTGGCCAAGTTGGCCATTAACAGGTCCAGGCAGCGGGCGATCGACGGGGGAGTCCCGCCCGATTGTTTGTCCCTCTTCCGCGGCTACGTTCGCTGCCGGATGTCCCTGGAGAAGGAGCACGCGGTGTCTGCTGGCACTCTCGAGGCCTTCCGTGCTCGGTGGGCACCGCGGGGACTGGGGTGTTTTGTTGACCCCTTTAATCACATTTTGATTTAAAGTTTGTAAGTTTCCTTTAAACTTTGTTCTTGGTTTTACAGCTGACCTGAATTAGGGGCTGTGCCTGATTTATCCCAATTTTGTTGATTTGGTTTTCATTTAAAAGATTATCAAGAGTTCAAATCTCACAATGGCAAACTATGAAACAATGTAATTTCATCTGAAACAGATGGAAACATGTTATTTAAAAGATTATCAAGAGTTCAAATCTCACAATGGCAAACTATGAAACAATGTAATTTCATCTGAAACAGATGGAAACATGTTATTTAAAAGATTTAAAAGATTATCAAGAGTTCAAATCTCACAATGGCAAACTATGAAACAACGTAACTTCATCTGAATAGGAACAGATGGAAACATGTTTGTACTCGAAAGGGTTTCAACATATTTGATGTCTCAGATGCTATAAATGGAGAGAATCCTGGAACTCCCTTCCTAACAGCACTGTGGGTGTACCTACATCACATGAAGTGCAGCAGTTCAAGAAGGCAGCTCACCACCACCTTCTCAAGGGCAACTAGGGATGGGCAATAAATGCTGCCCCAGCCAGTGCTTCCCACATCCTGTGAATGAATAAAACAAAAATCACCTCACACTTCTAAAAATAAAATAAATGGAGAGAGCTGGGACACTGGTGGTGTGGATGAGTGTAGACTATATACTAAGTCAATAAACTCTCTCTGCAAGGAAAGACACTCTGTCACAGTTTTGACCTCACCAACTGGCTTGGATCCATGTAACAACCTTTATGAGTTCATCATTTCAATTAGACTATCCAGACACACAATGTTTACTTTTACATGTATGCTGACAGCACCCATCTCTACCTCATCACCACCTCTCTCAACTCCTCCGCTGTTGCTAAATTATCAGACTACTTATCTGATATCCAATGCTCGATGAGCAGAAATTTCCTCCAATTAAAGATTAGGAAGACTGAAGCCATTGTTTTATTTGTCTCTGCGCTCCCTAGGTACCGACTTGGAGAAGTCTGTTTGCAAACTTGGTGTCACATTTGAACCTGAGATGAACTTCCAACCACACAATCACTAAGACCGACTATTTCACCTCAGCAGCATTGCCTGACCACCCCTGCCTCAGCTCACTTGCTGCTGACACCCTCACCCAAGCCTTTGCTACCTATAGACTCGACTATCCCAATGCACTCCTGGCTGCTCTCCCACATTCTACCCTCTGTAAATTTGAGGTTATTTAAGACTCTGCCGCTCGTGTCTTAACTCTTACCAAGTCCCGTTCCCCTATCACCCCTGTGATCGCCGACCTACATTAGCTCCTGCTCAAGCAATGACTGTTGATTTTAAAACTCTCATCCCTTATGGCTTCTCCCCTCCCTATCTCTGGAACTTCCTCCAGCCCCTCTGGATCTCTGAGCTACATGCGCCCATCTAATTCCGGTCTCGTGAGCATCTCCGATTTGAACTGCTCCACCACTGTAGCTGTATGTCCAGTAGCCCAGGCCCCAAGCCCTGGAATCCCCTCCCTCCACCTCCGCCTCTCTAACTCACTCTCCTCCTTTAAGACACTGCTTTAAACCTGCCCCTTTGACCAAGCTTTTAACCACCTGTCCTAATATCTCCTTCTGTGGCTTGGCGCCATGTTTTGTTTGTCATGCTGTTGTGAGTCACCTTGGAATGTTTTATTACATCTCTCAAAGGGTCCACCACCTCAGAGTACAGTGGATGCCGGGACTGTGAATAAACTTAAGGAGGAGATAGGCAGATTTTTAATTAGTAACGGGTTGAAAGGTTATGAGGAGAGGGCGGGAAATTGGTGTTAAGGCCAAAATTGGATCAGCCATGCTGGTAATGAATGGCGGGGCAGGCTCGAGGGGCTGAATTGTCCACTCCTGCTCCTAGTTCTTATGTGCTTACGTTATTAAAGGTGGAGTATAAATATAAGTTGTTGTTGTTTTGTGTTCATCTGTCACACTCCAAAGTGTCAAGCTTTGAACAATCTTCGCAGAACATTTAAGGGGAGCCATTCATTGACCTGGAGCCTGCATTTTACAACCGGTTTGAACTGACCTCTGTTCCCAGAAATGTTCAAACTCCTATAATCATCTAGGGTTACTTATTTAGACCACTACTCGCTGTGTGGGGGCTGGGGTACCTGAGTGATGGCCTTAAAGGGACAGGTCAGCTTGCTCGCGGTCCCAGACTTAGAATCATAGAATGATACAGCACAGCAGGGGGTCCTTCAGCCCATCCAACCTCTGCTGGTTCCTTGATGGAGCTATCCGACGAGGAGTACTTGCTTGTCCTTCCCCCACAGCCTTGCACAATTTTTCCTTCAAGTATTTATCCAATTTCCATTGAAAGTTCCTGCTGAATCTGCTTCCACTGCTCTCTCAGGCAGCGCGTTCCAGATCACAACAACTCACTGTGTTAAAATTAAACCTACCATTTTCTCTGCTTTTTGTGCCCATTACCTTAAAGCTGAGTTCCTCTGGTTACTGTCTCTCCTGGCACTGGAAACAGTCCCTCCTTTACTTTATCAAAACCCTTCATATTTTGAATGCCTCTATCAAATCTCCCCTTAACCTTCTCTGCTCTAAGGAGAACAATCCCATCCACCCCAGTAAACTTTTACTCCTTGTTAGTCAAGAATCTATCTACCTCTGCCTTAAAAATATTCAGTGACCCAGCCTCCACTGCCCTCTGGGGAAAAGAGTTCTAAAGACTCACTACCCTCTGAGAGAAAAATAAATTCTTCTCATCTCCATCTTAAATGGAAGATCCATTATTTTTAAATCGTATCCCCTGGTCTTGTCTCTCCCACAAGGGGAAACACCCTTGCAGCAGCCACTCTGTCAAGTCCTCTCAGGATCTTATATGTTTCAGTACGATCACCTCTCATTCTTCTAAACTCCAGTGGATACAGGCCCAACCTGTCCAACCTTTCCTCATAAGATAAACCCGGTCATCCCAGGAATGAGTCAAGTGAACCTTTTCTGAATTGCTTGTAATGCATTTGTATCTTTTCTTAAATAAGGAGACCAAAACTGTACACAGTACTCTAGGTGTGGCCTCTACAAGTGTAGCAAAACATCCCTGCTTTTATATTCCATGCCCCTTGCAATAAACAACATATTCCATTTGCCTTCCTAATCACTTTCAGTACCTAAATGCTAACTTTTTGTGACTCATGTACCAGGACACCCAGATCCCTCTTTACCACAGAGTTCTCCTATCTTTCCCCATTTAAATTATATGCTGCTTTTCTATTCTTCCTGCCAAAGTGGACAAGTTTATACTTTCCCACATTATACTCCACCTACCAAATTTTTACCCACTCACTTAACCTATCTAGGTACCTTTGCAGGCTCCTTACACCCTCTTCACAGCTTACTTTCCTAGCTTTCTTCGTGTTATCAACATATTTAGCAACCATACATTCAGTCATTGAATAGTAAATAGCTAAGGCACCAGCATTGATTCCTGTGACACTCCACTCATCATATCTCACCAACCCACCAACTGCTGAATCTAATTCACAGAAGCGTAGTGTTACAATCAGGATGGGAGGAGTGTGCAGTTTCTCTAGCCCCACAATCCACAGGTCATACCATTAATGTAATTGTTTAATTCACTTACCAAAATGGCCAATTGTTTACTTTTGCTATTGTTAGACCCAGAATAAAAGAATCTTTATGATATAAACAAAAAACTGCGGATGCTGGAAATCCAAAACAAAAACAAAAATACCTGGAAAAACTCAGCAGTTATATTTCACCTCTTTTCTATTTTTACTTAGTTCTGTTGAAGGGTCATTCGGACTCGAAACGTTAACTGTGTTCCTCTCCGCAGATGCTGCCAGACCTGCTGAGTTTTTCCAGGTATTTTTGTTGTTGTAAAATAATTTTTAGCCAGGTTTCTTTCAATAAACTTAGAATGATTGATTTATCAAAAAACAAAACTTATTTTTGAAAACAAGCTGCAACAACTGGTTAACACACAATTTGCAACCTGGAAGTGTAGCTATCTATACCTTTTAAAATTCTCCAATACACACGTACACACGCATCCACACACACTCACACACACACATATGCACACACACACACACACACACACACACACACTCACAAAGGACAAACAAATAGGGTCTCTGCAGAGATGGGTGGTTGAAGACAAAAGCTTTATAAAAAGGATAAAGTTTGTAGGGTTTTGTAACTGTCAATCTGGTGCTCCTTTGTGCGAACAAGGTCACTAGTCCCAGTGGATGTCTGGAGTCTCTCACCCGTGGAGCTTCAGCATAGAGGAAAATGGAGCCAATCAATCCTTCTTGTCTTAGCCTCTTAGGTTTCCAAATACAGACAAGCTCACATGGGATGAGGATTCCTAGCTGGATATCAATAAACACACTGGATTTCAAGCAAGGCAAGGAGAGCATGAGCGAGGCAGCTTTTCCCCTTCTTAGTTCATTCCCAACTGAGTTCAAAACAACAAGTTCAAAACATAAAGCTCCTCTGTCAGATGACTTCCAGTAAATCACCAGGCCTTTGTCTTTAAAGCAGTTTTTCTTCCATCAATTGTTTGCAGTTCAAATAGACAAATAGCTCTCCTCCACAATTACCATGCTGGTCATTTAGCTGATGTCATGTGATTTCTTGGAAATCATGCTTACTCCAGTCCAAGATTAATTTATGACCTTTTTTCTTAAAAAAGAAATTCCAGGCCAGCTCCCAAATTTCCATATAATGCAATATCCTTCCAAACTTTGAAAGAAAATCTAGTTCTTGCAGATATGGTTCTTGTAGTTCTAACATGCCTCCACCCTTAAGAAATGACAATCCATTTCCAAATGCATTTCATTACAACATGGACAGGGAAATCATATGCAAAATGTAAAACAAAATTCAAACATGCACTCATTTAGTCATTCACTCCTTACACAAAATCTGTACAGTTTTCTCTGATTTTCTTGATTTCCAGATAATTCTACGAGAATTACATTCTTGACAATGCATCAGTAATTATATTATCCTTCCTAGCGATGTGAACCATTTTTAAGTTATAAGGCTGTATTAGCAAGCTCTGTTGGAACAGTCTGTCATTCTGAGTCTAAAACCTTTCCACAAAAGCCAAGGGATTATGGTCAGTATATACCATCTCAGTTTCTTTACAGCCATGACGGATATATACCTCAGAGTGTTTAAGAGCCAATAACAATCCCAGAGGGCTTCCTTTTCCAATGTAGAGTATCACTTTTGATGCCGATTTAATTGTTTTAGAAAAGTACCCCGCTGGCTTCTCTATGCCTGATTCATCTTCTTGCAATAAGATCGCACCCACCTTGAAGGTTTAGCGAAATTAGGGGTGGCTAACACCGGTTCATTAGTTAGATTCAAAGCTGTCTGGCACACTGTTGACCGCACCACCTTTGCTTTCTTTTACAATAAAACCATTAGAGGAGCAGCCACTGTGCTGAAGTTTGGCACAAAGTTACAATAGGAGCTGCACTTCCCTAAAAATCTCATTTAGTCTTAGGGACAGAGAATTCCATCAAAGCCTATACTTCTGCTGTTCTTGGCAACATTTGTCCCTGGGTAAGTTAGTCGTGCTTTCGCAAACTCACTCTTGGCAAGGTTTATTACTAGACCTGCCAACTGTAATTATTAAAATAGAGCTTCCATTATTTTAAATGATCTTTCTAAGTGTTGCTGTAAATCAATACATCATCCAAGCAAACTACACGATTAGAAACACTGGTTACAACTTAATTCATTAATTCATTAACCTTTGGAAAGTGGCTGGAGCATTTTTTAGCCCGAATGGCATTACTCAGCATTGGTATAGCCCATTCGGTGTGCCAAAAGCTGATATATCCTTAGCTCGCAATGTTCAAGGTACTTGCCAGTACGCCTTCAATAAGTCTATCTTTGGATAGTGGCACTGCCAACCCTGTCAATACAATCTTCTAACCGAGGGATTAGGTAGGAATCCATTGGTGCTACTGCACTAACCTTTCTGTAATCTATGCAGAATCTGGCTGACCCATCAGGCTTTGGGACTAACACGACAGGAGAACTCTAACTGCTTTGACTAGGTTCAATCAGTTGATTCTCTAACATATATTGAATTTCTGCTTTCACTTGAACTTGTTTCTCTGGACTTAAACAATAAGGATGTTGCTTTATAGGATAAGATTTCCCTACATCCACATCATGCACAGCTAACTTTGTAGACCCTGATATGTCCCTATAGATCCCTTTACATTCTATAAGTAACCTCACTAGATCCTCTCGTTGTCCTACCTCTAAGTATGAAAAATATGGTTTCTAACTAATCTAATATTTCTGCCTTTGGCGTGTGGCTTGGTGGGAGTGGGAGGGGCCCTAACTGTGGAGGAGGTGATGGCCTAGCTATCCAGGTATCCAGGGTAATGCTCTGGGGACCTGGGTTCAAATCCCACCATGGCAGATAGTGGAATTTGAACTTAATTTAAAAAAATCTGGAATTAAAAGTCTAACAATGATCACAAACCCATTGTCAATTGTTGTAAAAAATCCAATAATTCACTACTGTCCTTTAGGGAAGGAAATCTGCCATCCTAACTTGGTCTGGCCTACATCTGGCTTCAGACCCACAGCAATGTGGTTGACTCTTAACTGCCCTCTGAACAAGGGCAATTAGGGGTGGCCAATAAACGCTGGTCCAGCCAGCAATACCCACATCCCATAAATAAAAGAAAAAATAAATGAAAGATGTCCCCTCATGTTTTTAATTAAAAAGTAAAGTTTTTATCTAATTTGTTTTTGATTTTGGAACCTCATCCAGCCCGTGGGCAGTGAAAAATTCAGCACAGCTGATAACTTAATGGCCTCAAGAGGCCTTTCAATCATCGGCAGACACACTGCCATCTCCGGCGCTCGCCCGCTGACCGAGCTATTGCGCGATTGCGTGTGGACGTGGACATCAAGGAGGGGCATTTCACGCTCGGTCAGATCAGATGCACCGGCCAAGCTAAAAGCCCTGCCCTGTGTTGGCTAACCGGATAGCAGGAGGTTCAATTTGTGAACTCACAGGGTCATAGGATGGAATTTTTCCAGATTTGCACTGAGTGCGGTAGGGGGCAGACAAAACGATGTACCACCCGCCGGCCGTGATGGCGAGATTTCACACCACATCATCCCAAACCCGCCGCATTGGTTATGCATTCCTGGGAAAACATACTGTTTCCATGGCGGGCGGGCGAATGAGAGCCAGCCCACCGTTACCCAGCCGCTGCGTCATGCCGGGTGCCATATTTAACGTCCAGCCGCAAGCGTACATCTCAGTGCCTCCAGACTACCCTTGCTGCACAGAAGACATGGCCCTGAAACTGAAGACGATTGCAGCCTCCAGGTTCAGCGACGAGTCCCTCGAGCGCCTTTTAGATGCCGTGGAGGCCCAGCTGGGGATGCCCTCTCTGGCCGCAGGATGGGCAGCACCAGCATTAGCCTGGCTTGGGAGGCAGTGGAAGTGGTGGTCAGCGCCAATGCCCTGCAAAAGAGGACAGCCACAAGAGGAATGATCTCCATTACACCAGGGTAAGTCACTCTTCTCATCACTCTCAGCTCACACACTCGCAAATCCATCACACACCCACAGGGCCCTCGCTCACTGCTGGTTCAAGGGACATCACCATTCACTCTGTCACACTCACTGTCATTGCCCTCATCCCATCCAAAGGATCACCCATCACCCACACAGGTCAGGCATACTTATCATCTGGCCTGTCAGGCATCCTGCTTACACTTTCTCCATCTCTATTTATAAGAAATAAGAGCAGGAGTAGGCCATTCGGCCCTTTAAGCCTGCCCCACCATTCAATAAGATTGTGGCTGATCAGCCCCAGGCCTCAACTCCTCTTTCCTACCAGCTCCTCTTAGCCCTCAGCTCCCCGATACTTTAAAACTCTACCCCCTCTTTAAACACCTTCAGTGATCTAGCCTCCACAACTCCCTGGGGTAGAGAATTCCAGATATTCACTACCCTCTGAGAGAAGAAATTCCTTCGCATCTCAGTTTTAAATGAGTGCCCCCTTATTCTGTAACTATGTCCCTTGGTTCGAGATTCCCCCACTAGTGGGAACATCTTCTCAACATCTACCCTGTCAAGCCCCCTCAGAACCTTGTACGTTTCAATAAGATCACTCCTCATTTTTCTGAGGCTTAATAAAGGCTTAAGCTGTTTAGCCGTTCTTGATAAGTCTACCCCTTCATCCCAGGAATCAGCCTAGTGAATCTCTTTTGAACTGCCTCCTATGCCAGTATATCCTTTCTTAAACACGGGGACCAAGACTGTACACAGTACTCCAGGTACGGCCTCACTATCCATGCAGGACAAGCTGGGAGGTCGCAGGCTGGTGGAGGAATACCTGAAATCCAGGTCCTCACGGACTTTGAAAACAGAGCCATCCAGCTGGCCGGCGATGACCGGGACCGGTCCTGTGCTGATGGTGTGGTCAGCGCTGCTCTACCAAGTGAGGGTCCAGCAGTGCAACGTCCATCAGACAGCCATGCTGTGAGTGATGTGTCCTCTTTCACAGGCCACTGCCAGGCACTAATTACCCCCCCCTTGGTTCCACAGGCACATCTGGGAAACAGCCGATAGAGTCCATGGCACAGGCTGTCCAATCAAGCCCCGAAGAAACCTCTGAAGGGGAATCTGGAGGCACCTTCCCTGAAGTCTCATCACAGCGCTCACCCAGACCCTCCACCAGCACAGAGACACACACCTCGGTGGGACCTAGCTTTAGAATAGCCTCAGGGTCACAATCTGGTGAGCACATCGCACTGTCTGATCCACAGCAGGTGGAGGCAGGGACTTCCCAGTTCCCTGGCACTCAGAGGACTTCTGGAGGCCAGAAGTTTGCTGAGTCCGAGTCAGATGATGAGCCTCTGGACTCGGTCATGTCACAGTTGCTGGAGCTGCAAAGACACGCTCGGGAACATCAGGAAGGGATGTCCGCTGCACTCCTCAACTTGCAACGTTAGTCACGGTGATTTCGCCCAGCAGTAGAAATTTTCTATCCGCCTGTTAAAAACAGATCGGGTAATGAATGCGAATTGAAACCGGGTTGAAAGGCATGTAGAGCGAAAATGATTTTTCTCAGGTTTTATACTGGTGTCTTTTGCAGCGAAGATGGTATTCACACAAACATCATGAACTATATGGGTTTCATGAACTGTATGGGTTTCATTCATGTCACGGTTCAATAAGTAATTAAGAGAAAATGGATTGAGTCGTTCGTTAATAAATTATCTAGTGACAGAAAAAAAATTATATTATGCTAGTGACAGAAAAAAAATGAAGAGTCCATTCACCTTCACTCTGAGGTGATAGCGCTGGCATACCAACGCACTGAGGTCAACACTGGCAGGATGGCAGCCGCCATGGAGACCATGGTCCAGGACGTTGCTCCTGAACTGCTGCACGGGCTCAAGCCTATTCCTGATGCCATAGTTGGCTTCCAATAGTGTGTACGCGAGAAGGGTGTGGGGCAGCTAAATCTCACTCCAGCTACCCCTGCTCCTCGAGAAGTGAGCCTGGGACCCCCAGGCACCCACAGGGAAGAGGATCAGCAGGTGCACTGTTGTAAGGTGGCCAAGTTGCGCTATTATTGATAGAGTTGATCTGCAGACGCTCCTTGGGTGGAAACATTAAATTTATTTACAATGTACTCAGCAGCAACTACATGTGTGCTTTCAACTCCAACTCTATCTCTACACTGACTGCTGAGGTAGCCCGTTACTCTCCTATTGGTTACTACAGATCATGTGATCTTATTAACAAGTATTATTCTTAAAGGTACATTGCACACTAAATAAAACCAACGTGCACACTCTTGATTAACCCTTGCCTCTCCAAGTGGAGATTAATTCTGTCTCTCAGAGCTTTTTCCAAAAGTTTCCCTACCACTGATGTTAAATTCATTGGCCTATAGTTCCCTGGTTTATCCCTACTACCCTTCTTGAATAATGATACCACATTAGCTGTCCTCCAGTCCTCTGGCACCTCTCCTGTCACCAGAGAGGATTTGAAAATTAATGTCAGGGCCCCTGCAATCTCCTCCCTTGCCTCCCACAGCAGCCTGGGATACATCTCATCTGGGCCTGGGGATTTATCCATTTTTAAGCCCGTTAAACCTATTAATACTTTCTCCCTCTCAATGCTAATTTACTCAAGGATATCACAGTCCCCCCTCCCTGATTTCTATACCTACATCGTCATTCTGTATAGTGAATACAGATGCAAAGTACCCATTTAAAACCTCACCTACATCTTCTGGTTCCTCACATAGATTGCTGCTTTGGTCCCTGATGGGGCCTGCCCTTTCCCTGGTTATCCTCTTGTCCCTAATAAACTTATAAAACACCTTTGGATTTTCCTTTATTTTACCCACCAGTGTTTTTTCATGGCTGCTCTTCGCTCTCCTAATTTCTATTTTAAGTAACCCCCTGCACTTCCTTTACTCCTCTAGGGCTTCTGCTGTTTTGAGCCCTCAGTATCTACTATACTCCCTTTTTTCCTTATCCAATCTTGTACATTCCTTGAAATCCAGGGTTCTCTGGACTTGTTGGTCCTACCCTTCACCTTTACAGGAACATGTTGGCCTTGTACTCTCAATATTTCCTTTTCGAATGACTCCCACTGCTCTGATGTAGATTTTTCCCACAAGCAGCTGCTCCCAGTCCAATTTGGCCACATCCTGTCTTATCATATTAAAATTGGCCTTCCACCAATTCAGAACCTTTATTTCTGGTCCATCTATGTCCTTTTCCATAAGTACCTTAAATCTTACTGAGTTATGGTCACTATCACCAAAATTCTCCCCCACTGACATTTCTACCACTTGTCCAGCTTTGTTCCCTAAAACTAGGTCCAACACCGCCCCCTCACTTGTAGGACTTTCTACGTGCTGGCTTAAAAAGCTCTCCTGAATACATTTTAAGAATTCCGTCCCCTTTAAGCCTTTCACACTAAGACTATCCCAGTTAATATTAGGGAAGTTGAAATCCCTGACCATTATTACCCTATTATTTTTACACTTCTCTGAGATTTGTCTACATATCTGCCCTTCTACCTATATGGCCTCACTTGAGGAACCTCCTGAGATATCATCCCTGCTTATTGCAGTAATTGACTCCTTGATCAACACTGCAACACCACCTCCTCTTTTACACACCACCCCCGCCACCCAGTCTTGCCTGAAGATTCTATACCCCGGAATATTGAGCTGCCAGTCCTGCCCTTCTCTCAACCAGGTCTCCATGATAGCAATGATATCATATCCCCATTTGTTAATCAACGCCCTCAACTCATCTACCTTACTCGCAAGACTCCTTGAATTAAAATAAATGTCACCAGCCTTGCCATGCTCCCTTGTGCCTTAACTTGACTTAAACACTCTGCCTTCTACATTTCTATACTTGTCTGTACATCACCTTCTACTCTACCTTCACTCCATATCCCATCTCCCTGCCAAATTAGTTTAAACCCCACCAACAGCACTCGCAAACCACCCCGCAAGGACATTGGTCCCATTCCGGTTCAGGTGCAACCCTTCGGACTTGTACAGGTCCCACATTCCCCAGAAACAGACCCAGTGATCCAGGAATCTAAAGACCTCCCTCCTGCACCAACTCTTCAGCCACACATTCATCTGCTCTATCCGTCTATTCCTATACTCACTAGCACGTGACGCCGGGAGTGATCCAGAGATTACAACCTTTGTGGTGCTGCTTTTCAATCTGCTACTTAGCTCCCTAAATTCTTGTTGCAGGACCTCATCCCTCTTTCCACCTGTGTCGATGGTACCAATGTGAACCGCGATCTCCGGCAGTTCGCCTTCCCCCTTCAGAATGCTCTGCAGCCCTTCAGTGACATCCTTGACCCTGGCCCTAGGGAGGCAACATACCATCCTGGAGTCACGTCTGCGGCTGCAGAAATGCTTGTCTGTACCTCTCATTATTGAGTCTCCTACCCCTATTGCTCTTCCTCTCATTGTCTTCCTGCCCCCTTGTGCAGCTGGGCTCCCCAGAGGAACCATCACCCTCACCGTTTACCAACACAGAAAAACGGTTCTTGAGCGAGATGCACTCTGAGGCTTTCCTGACTACTTGCCTGCCTCCCTTCTTCTGACTGGTGGTCACCCATTCCTTCTGTGACTGCACTTCCTTAAGCTGCGGGGTGACCGTGTTTAAAAACGTGCTGTCCATGTCCCTCAGCCTCGCGGATGCACTGCTGTGTCTCCAGCTGACGCTCAAGCTCCGAAACCTGGTGCTCAAGCCGGTCAAGCCGCTGGCGCTTCCAGCAGACGTGGTGACCCAGACTGCCAGGAGCGTCTAAGACGTTCTACATAGTGCAAGCCTTGCAACACATGGGACTGAGCTCCCCTGCCAAACCTTTAGTTAAAATACTCTTACCGTAAATTTAGGCCATGTAGAAAATTATTTAAGTTTCTTTCTTCTTTTTTAAAAAAAAGCTAAAACTCTTACCTTTCCTCAATGTTGCTTTGAAGTGGAGAAAACAATTTACCTACTACCTACCAATTAGCTCTCTGCTTTGCTCTGATGTCACTTTCGTCAGCTCTTTTGAATTCTGGCGGGGTTCCTGTTGGAGTTAGCTGCTGCTCCAACTGGCTCGATCTGGGTCTTGACCCTCAGGCTTTTATTGAGAAGCTCTGCTGGCACCATTCACCCCCAGGTTTGCACTGCTCTGGCTGCTGCTCCATCTAGCTCTGGACCTGACACTACATTACACTGGCACTTTCCTTACTAATCAGAATACAGCATGTGAAAATGCAACATGGCTTCTAAGTACAGAAAAACTAAAAGTAATGGGGCAGTTGAAACATCGACGCTTAACTGGTGACATGATAAGGACAATATTTAAATCAAATAACTAAGGTTACATGTCACATTACAGGGGCTCCTCCACAGCTCTGACTCTCGCTGTTTAAACAGTCTAAATCTCCTTCTGCCTCACTCTTGCTGCCTCTTCCAGCCTCCACTGCGCTTACAAACCTGACAAACCTGCTCTTCCCTATCCTCCTCCCTACATTGTGATTGTTTTAACAAACTGGTACGACTTTTCCTGCCACCTGGGGTATCTATCAAAAAGCTTACTTTCCCAGTCCTCTTAATGACCTCGCATGGACCACAGAAATCAGAGGCTCCCCTTGTAAAGGCAATAACACTAACGCTTCATCCCCTGGTTGTAATGTTCGGGTCACAGCTTGCTTACCTGCCTATTCTTTCGTCTTTGTTTGAGAAACTTTAAGGTGTTCTTGAGCCACTTTGCAGGTTCCTGTGAGCCGTTCCTGGAACACCGGCCAGGATTTTTGGGCCCCGTTGGGGGTGGGGTGGTGACCCAGCCAGAAGCCCATCGACTCGGGGCAGGACCGGAAGATCCCAGCAGCAGGTGGGTCCGGAAAACCCCGCCCGTAATCTAGCAGCAAAGATTTGTTCCTCTGCCCTAAAAACCTTCCTTTGATTAATTTCAGAGGACCTCTTATCTCATGTCGATAAATTAATTCAAAATGGCTAAAGCTGGTAGATTCCTTCAGCGAATCTCGGGTAGCAACTAAAAGGAAATCCAGCCCTTTGTCCCAATCATTGGGATATTCCTGACAATATACTTTAATCGTTATTTTGAGAGTTTGATGGTACCGCTCTAAAGCTCCCTGGGCAGAATTCTCTGCTTGTCGGGCGGGTAGGCCCGATCCAAACTCCAGCGGGCGGGGAGCCGATCCCTGCCGGAGAAGCGGACTCCGCCGCAATTTTACGTGGGCGGGGCAATTGAGGCCCGCCCAGCGTGACGTCCGGTGGGAAGCGCTATGCACTCCCTGTGTGAGTGGGCAGGGGCATTCCCCAAAAGCGAGAGTATGCTCTTTCACGCATGTGCACGATAGAGCGCACACCTCCCTGAGGCTAAGTGCAGCCTCAGGGAGATCGCTGACACTTTGAAAAAGATTAATAATAGAGAAAAAAAAAATTCCCTAACATGTCCCCCTCATGTGACAATGCCACATGAGATGGGACATGTTCATAATTTACAGAATAACTTTATTAAAATTTTTAAAACCCCACATCCCGCCGGTGGATGAGGTTTCATGTGTTTTCTATTTCCTGCTGGAGCTCCTGGCCTGTCCACCAACCTTAAGGTTGGACGGGCAGGCCCTTTAATTGTTTCAATGATCCTGCCAATGGCCTCAATTGGCCATTGACAGGTCGGCGGGTGCACAGCTGATTTTGCTGTGCCCCCACCTTCCTGAAAATTTAAATGGGGCGGGGGTGACATCCGGGGTTCCGCCTGACATCATCCCGCGTCATTTTACGTGTCGGCGGGTGGGCCCCGCCCCCTGCTCTCCAACGGCAAAATTCTGCTCCCTGCGCCTGTGGGTGATGTGTTGTGGACTTTAACTGTTTTATACCCAAACTACTCATTGGCTAGAGTTTTACAGTTGGTGTGCAGGCGCTCACCCAACATACCTAAACGTAACATGACACGTGCGTCCTGATGTCATCGCGCTGTTTCACGATATTTCACTCGGTGGCCGCGCGCCAAAGTTGGCTGCGCGTCCGCCAATAATTGAAAGGCCTATAAAGGCCATTAACAAGCTAATTAACTTCAAATTTAAGCTGCCCGTCCAACCTGGGCTAGCGAAAAGGTCAAGCGGCCTTTACATTTTTTAGGAAACCTCATCCATGGGAGGGATGAGGCTCCCTAAAGCTAATACAAATTGAATAAAAGCTTTCTTTTGACATTAAACACATGCCCCATCTCAGGTGACACTATCACCTGAGATGGGACAAGTTTCATTAAATTTTTAATGCATTCATTTATTTTTTTTTTTAAAAAGAAGCTTCAGCTTTCCTGTAGCAGCTCCGTGCCTCAGGGAGATTGAAGCGCTCTTTCTCACACATGCCAGTCTCTCCTCCACCCGCCTGCACAGGTAGCGTTTAGCGCTACTGCTCGTGATCCACGCAGGGCGGGCCTTAATTGGCCTTAATTGGCCCGCCCGCGTGAAATCACGGTGTGGAGCCGATCCCCAATTGCCCCCACCCGCTGAGCCCACATGCCGAGGGTAAAATCCTGCCCATTATGTCTGGAAAAACTTTTGACATAAAATTGGAACCTTGGTCCGACTGGATCTCCACCGGTAATCCACGCCGAGTAAAAAATCGGGTTAACTTCTCTACCATTACCTTAGCTGTTATTGTTCTTAAAGGGATGGCTTCTGGAAATCGAGCTGTCATATCCCTGATATGACAGGTGCCCTGCTTTCATTTTTGGTGATGGTACCACACAGTCTACCAGCACCCTACTAGACGATTCCTCAAAAACTGGTATGGGAATTAAGGGCGCCAGTTTGAATGTCGGTTGTGGTTTTACCACCATCCGGCACATATGGTACATCTTACAAAACTGTATCGTGCCCTCGTGAAGACCTGGCCAGTAAAACTGCCGGTTTATCTGCACTTGAGTTTTCGGTGTCCCTACATGTTCTGCCATAGGAATTGCATGTCCCACCCATAATATCTCCTTACGATATTTGGGCAGTACCATTACCTGATGAACAACCGTCCGCTCTTCACCTGCAAGTCTGTGAGAAAGCCTCCATTTTCTCATTAGCATCCCATTTTTTAATATAATAACATTTTGGAACTTCCTCAGCTTCAGCTTCAGTTTGGGCTGATTGTGATATCTTACTTAAATTCAGGTTGGCTTACTGAGCCTCAGCTAGAGAAGATTTACTAAACATCACTTTAGGATTATCTAAGTCTTTAAAGAAAGTTTGAGCTAGCCCAATATCTTCTTGTGGTATCACTTTGACCTCTGATGATGGACTTTGCTTAACCATTGCTCGGGCCAAGACACATGAAGGAAATATTCCTGGAACCTTTTCCTGTAACTGCTCCGCCTCTTTAACCTCACTTGGGCTTTCCATAATTATAGGAGAATCTACTGTCTTCACTCCAGCTAAATAATTTCCCAGGAGCATGTCAGCTCCATCTACAGGTAACTTCTGGACAACATATTAATATGACACAGCTGACTATTTTTCCTGTGTTCTGGAGTCACTGTCCCAGACATTAGATCACACTCCAAGTGCACCAGGTACAAAGGTACGGGTATATACTCCCCACCAATACCATTTCTAAAGTCCTAAGGATTTCCTGCATTACTTCCAGCAATTTGTCCCACCTTGTTACAATGGAAACTCTTTAGCCTTTGAATATCACTTAACCCTTAGCACCTTCCTTTTTGGTCTTAGTAGAAGTTTCTGGGGCATCCCTAGCTGTCCTCCAATCCCTCAAAGCCGATCCCCCAACCCCCCAACCTCCAGCTCCCCACTCCCCTAACTCCAACCTCCAACATCGCACCCCCAACCTCTGACACCCCCGCACCCCCCCACCGATCTCCGACCTCCCATTCACCCCCGAACCCTCCGACACTCCCCACTTACCTATCCACTTACCTTAGGCACTTAGCTTCTCCCTGGCTTCTCAATTTCATTGGACTCTTTAAACCTACCTGCCTTACAGCAGTTAGTATCCATGAATCCGCTAGAGCATCACTTTGTTGGGACCAGTGAGGAGCCTTTCAGTGCAGGCTCCAAGCAGCTCCAGTGAACAGAAGTGTCAGAGTAATTTTCGAGAGCAGCTAAGTATTTCTTTTATTTATGTCTTCTATTCCTGTGGGCGATTTCTTTCTGAAGCTAATTGGAAGTTATGAACTCTCATGTTTTGAAATGTCTGTCTGTATGTCTCAGGGACCAACTCATACACACTGAGAATGGCTTTATATTTAAAGGTGCTTCATAATCCATAGAAACCTCTTCTGAAAGTGATGTATAAACCTCATGAGCTCTACCCGCCAACCCACTCTAACCTAGGGGGAATGTCCAGATTTCTTTTGGATGCTTCATTTGCTTAGCTCCCTTTTCAAATGAAATAAAGAATGCCTCTCCATCCCTTTACTCAAACTTTGCAAGGGCTTGTACAAATTTAAACACATCCCTACTGGGATTTGGGTTGGAAGTAGTTCTTTTGTCATCAAAGCTTTCCTCTGCACCTGAATCCTCTTTTTAAAATTCCAGCCTTTTAATCTGGTATTCCCTTTCCCGTTCTTTCCCTCTTTCCTCCCTTGCTAACGTCTTCCTCTGGAAGTCAAGTTTAAGTCTTTTCTTTTCTCTTTCCATGTCTATTTCAAACTTGTTCATTTCCCTTTCCCTTTCCCTTTCCTTTTCCTTTTTCCTCCAATCCAAATGTTTTCAGTTCCTTCCCGTGTTCAAACCGCTTCATTTGCAGCTGAATCGTAGAGAACTCGACTGATGCAGCCCCTGGAGAACGTGGCCTCTCTTGTGTCCCTTCCAGTTTCAAATGTTGCGCTATTGCCTCAACTCTGTCTGTTTTCCTCACCTATGTGGTTAATTCTAACTCCACTTTATCCACCATTATCACAGAGTCACAGAATCACACAGTGCAAAAGAGGCCCTTCGGCCCATCGAGTCTGCACCGACACGTGAGAAACACCTGACCTACCTACCTAAACCCATTTACCAGCACTTGGCCTTGAATGTTATGATGTGCCAAGTGCTCATCCAGGTACTTTTTCAAGGATGTGAAGCAACCTGCCTCCACCACCCTCCCAGGCAGCGCATTCCAGACCCTCACCACCCTCTAGGTAAAAAAGTTTTTCCTCACATTCCCCCTAAACCTCCTGCCCCCCACCTTGAACTTATGTCCCCTTGTGACTGACCCTTCAACCAAGGGGAACAGCTGCTCCCTATCCACCATGTCCATGCCCCTCATTAGCTTAGTCTTGGTTACTTGTTGTAAACCAGTCAGGGTTCCATCTCTAGCAAATTCTTAGCAACTTCCAAAGCTATTTTGGTTTGCTAATGTATAAGAAACCTGGTACCTGTCGCTTTATCCTTTACCAAGTTTTATTATTCTGTGTCCAATCACCCGTTGTCCGTGTTTCGAGATCCAGGATAAGCCCCCAATCTATGCTATGACAGGGATGGGAGGAGTGTGCAGTTTCTCTAGCCCCACTACTCCACAGGTCATACCATTAGTGTAAACATTTAATTCACTTACCAAAATGGCCAATTATTTACCTCCGCTACTGTTAGATCCAGAGTAAAAGAGACTTTAGCCAGGCTTCTTTCAATAAACTCAGTATGATTGATTTATCATAAAACAAAACTTATTTTTGAAAACAAGTTGCAAGAACTAGTTTACACATAATTTGCAATCTGGAAGTGTAGCCATCTAGCCCTTTTAAAAGTCCCCAGCCCACACACAGGCACACATACAAAGGACAAACAAACAGGGTCTCTGCAGGCAAAAACAGAAAATGCTGGAAAAACTCAGCAGGTCTAATAGCATCTGTGGAGAGAAAGACAGAGTTAACGTTTTGAGTCCGCATGACTCTTCTTCAAAGCTGACTCGAAACGTTAATTCTGTCTTTCTTTCCACTGATGCTGTTAGACCTGCTGAGTTTTTCCAGCATTTTCTGTTTTTGTCTCAGAATTTCCAGCATCCGCAGTATTTTGCTTTTATCTTAGGGTCTCTGCAAAGATGGATGGTTGAAGAAGAAAACTTTATAAAAAGGACAAAGGTGGCAGGGTTTTGACGGTGTCAATCTGGTGCTCCTTCGTGTGAGGAAGGATTGCTTGTCCCACTGGATGTCAGAGGTTCTCACCAGTGGAGCTTCAACATGGAGGAAAATAGAGACGGATCAATCTTGCTCATCTCAGGTTTCCAGACAAGCCCCCCTGAAGGTGAGGCTTCCTAGCTGGATATTGACAACCTCACTGGATTTCACGTAAGGCAAGGAGACCGCGAGCTGGCCAGCTTGTCCCCTTCTTAGTTCCTTCCCAACTGAGTTCAAAACAACAAGTTCAAAACCTAAAGCTCCTCCATCGGGTGATTTCCAGTAAACCACCAGGCTTTTGCCTTTAAACCAGTTTTTCTTCCATCATTTGAAGTGATTGCAGTTCAGATGGACAAATAGCTCTCCTCCACAATTGCCGTAATGGTCATTTACCTGATGTCATGTGATTCCTTGGAAAAGACAAGCTTGCTCCAGTCCAAAATGAACTAATGACTTTTTTTTTAAATCCAGGTCAACTCCCAAATGTCCAAATAATGTAATGCCCTGCCAAACTTTATGTGAAAATATAGTTCTTGCAGTTATGGTTCTAACAATAGAATCCCACAGAATAGAAGGATACCATTTGGCCCATCAAACCTGGGCCAGTTCTTTGAAAGAGCTGTCCATTCAGTCCCACTCCTCCCACTTTCTTTTGAGGGCCGATTATTTCCACGGGAATGTAATAAGGACCGAATCAACTTGTCAAGTGAGGCTGAGCTCAGTTCTCAGTTACCGTTAAAGTTCTGTGATCGCAGTAGCAGCCTTAGGTCAATGATTCTGTCGGCTAATGTTAATCCAGCTCACTTGCTCAGCAAGTACTGTGAGCTCTCAGCAATCACAAAAAAGAGAAACCTACAGAGTGGGCATTTTTCCCATGGATTGTTTTCTTCCCTGTTTGAGGAAACTCTGTCCCCTCTCCCTCCCCTTCATCCTCCTCTCAGCAAACAGAAATCACCTCCCAACCTTCTCTTTCTCACAGAGAACATGATCAATTTAGAGCATCACTCCTTGGTAAGTTAATGTCTTCATCCCCTCATTCGTTCTGGTTACTCTCACCTGTACTCTTTCAACTGCTGGAACACCCTTTCTGTACCAGAACTATGGTCTCACCAATGTTTGGTCCATAAAGTGACAGAATTATCTCACTATTTCAGTTCAATACTGACCTTTGAGTAAATCCCCAAAATCTGATTTGCTTTACCTGCTGCCTCCCAGCATCATTGAGTTGGAATTTATTGTCAGTCATCTCTCTTTCATTTCTCCACACACATTTATTCCTTCCTGTTTTGTTATTTTGTAATACTCATGATTGCGTGTATGTTTTTGGTTCTTTGCAAGTTGCTTCAGTTTTATTGTTACACCACACCATTCAGTGGATATACTTCAGTGGTGGAGTGTGTACTTTTATTGTGTTTTGTGCCTCGGGGATATGCAGAGATGATACACCAGCTTCTATGTGTGCAGAAATTTTATTCAATACTTTAAAATGTCTGCTCTCTCATGCTTACTTGCTTCAGTTTAGTCTCTTTTTCTGAATGACCACACCCAGGCTTAACTAATCATACAAATGTGCCAACAACAGCCAACAGACACACATAGTCAAACACCGAACAATTGAATAATTGAACACTTCGACTTGGATTTTTATCACTGAGGCAGGTAGCAGGAGTAGGGAAAATCCCCGGCGCAGCCCACTCACCTTGGAAAAAAAGTGCCTTCAAAGGCGGGATCTTCATTGCTGGGATCACGGATGCAAGCTGCTGTTGGGCCAGACCACTCAGGAAAGAGTCCGAGGTGACGACAGGGGCTGCTGGGAGTGAGGGCGGGCTGTTTAAAAGACCCGCCTCGGGTGCTGTGGGATTTTGTCCCTGTTAAAATAAAAACAGAAAGGCCTTCCAGCCCTCACCCCTCACGCCTCCTCTCCCCTAACACAATCCCATCAATGCCACCTCATTGCCCCCACACAACCCCTATGGCCTCTCGTGGTCCCATGCCAAGCTACGCTCCTCCACCCACTCTCCAGCCCCTCATGCCACCTACGCAAAGCTATGGCCTCCATCCAACTCCCCCCTGCCATGGTCCCTCATGCCCACAATGCCACTCTTTGGCACTTCCATGCCCATTGACCCACTATACATTGTATAGAACCAATGAACCCCATTGTGACAATAGGATGTATAAAAACAAGTTTGAAAAAACAATCATTCATTCATTACTTTCCACTTTGTTAAAAAAATCCTTTCATTACAGTCGACTAAATAGTTAATCAATCAGACCCTTTAAAGAATCAAAAACAGAAACTGAATTCCCTTGAAACCTTGTAACCTTGTATAAATAAACATTGTGAAATTGACAGCAGATATCAGAGAGCCAGAGCTGTCAATCAAGCAATTTTCCCCTGGGGCTCAGGTGTCTCCATGGAGTAATGGATGTCCTGGATCTCAGCCAAGCGTACAGTGTTAAGTTTTCTGAAAGACGAGATCAGATCATCAAGACTCCTTGCGATTATGATTTTTAAGATTCTTTTGATGTGAAGTAAAGCCTCCAGGAACCTGCAGGGTTAAGCGAGCACATCAATGGAGCACTCGTATATTTAATATGTCTCCTGCGGCAATTATTAACCACAGCACCCAACTCTTCGATTTACAAATATAGGACTCGCGAGCCCTGTTGCCATAGTTACAAGAGTATTCCAGAGGGTGGGTCAGCTTTCCTGTCATCCTTTTAATTCTATTTTTCTATTATCTTTTTTGGGAACACATCAGCATCAGTTGTCTGTTGCCACTGGCAATATTACAGAGTCGGTTTCTCGGGCAGACAAAGAAAAATTGCTTTCATAAATATTTTTGCATAATGATGTTCGGAATTGCTTTATTTTTTTCGTTCTCTCCATACAGAAAAAAAACAAAACTTCACTTTTCAAAACTTCTGAGAGTTTAGGAGCCTGGCACCAGCAACTCCTCCATAACCCTGCTCTAAGAATTAGATTACAAGGAGCGTGTAGATAAACTAGGCTTGTATTTCCTGGAATATCAATGGGTAAAGGGAGATTTTATTGAAGTTTTTAGGATCTTGGAAGGAGCTGATAAGGTAGATAAAGAGAAACACTTTCCCCTGGCAGGGGAGTGTAGGATAAGCGGACTAACCTTAAAATTGGAGTCAGGCCTTTCACAGTTAGGAAAGCTAGCTTCTCTCTAATTTTAAGGTTAAGTTCTTATGGGTTTGGGGAGAAATTGGTCTTTGAAGTTAGTGCAGGCCAGGTGATAGTGAACCCACTGGCTGTCACACACTTTTTCACTGGCTTCAGTTGCCCCTATTGCCAAAAGTTGTTTTGCCCCCCAGAGGGTGACACAGCTCGCCCAGGGGCATTTCATTTCACCATTCCCAGCCATTCTTGATGGAATTGGAAGTCTAATTAAATTAAATTAATTCAAGTCAGGGGAGTGGGATGAGGTGGAATGCTCTCTCAGAGAGCCAGTGCAGATTCGATGGGCCAATTGGACTCCTTCTGCGCTGTAAAGATACCGTGATCCTGTGATGGAGGGCTGTCAGAGCACAGGCAAAGCCGCTTCCCCCATGGCCAGTCAGAATTATGGTCCATGCCTGGTTGCCCAGAGCTGAAGGCGGTGGACTTCCTGAAGATTTGCCGCCCCAATGATGCACTCAAACTGATGAGCATGGGGAAGCCCGTGGCCGGTCGATGGATCGGGAAAAGCAGAAGCCTGACAACATGTACTTTGCATAATCCCTTGGTTGAAGAGCATCACAGGGACACTGCAGGGTGGGGAAATGGGGATTAGGGGAGGGGATCTGAGTGCAGAAACAAGGGAATGGGGCAAAGGCTAAAACAGCGAGCTGAGCTCTTAAATGCAATCACAGAAAATTGTCTGAATATTCATAAAAATTGTGTAAATCATATTGAAACCATCTTGCCTTTAAAATTCTCACCATTGTTTTTAAACCTTTCCATGGCCTCACATTTCCCGATCTCTGTAATCTCCTCCAGTCCCTCAACCCCCAGAAATATCTGCGCTCTACTAACTTTGGCCTCTGTGCATTCTCAATTATAATGTCTCCATCGTTGGTGTCCATGCTGCCTTCAGTTGCTTAGGTCCCAAGCTCTGGAATTCCCTCCCAACACCCCTCTGCCTCGCTACCTCACTTTCCTCCTTTAACACACTCCTTAAAACCTATCTCTTTGACCAAGCTTTTAACCACCTGGCCTAACATTTCTTTATGTGGTTCAGTGTCATATTTTGTTTTATAATGCTCCTCTGGTGCACCTGGGCTGTTAAAGGTGCTATATAAAGATAAATTGTTGTTGATGAGGGTTATGCAAGGATACACAATATGGTAGACCGTTCAATAACCTGCTGGCACAGCAAGTAAAATAGTCTTCTTTAATCTGAATTTCTGTTCTTTTGTGACAGTTGATAATTGCACTTCTTTTTCTAGCCCTGTAAATAAGTTAATGTGCTAATGAATGAGTTTGCCAGCTAAGATATTAAAAGGTAAGGATCTCTGTCCTTGGAAAGTGATAGAGTTAAGGGGTGCTCAGATCAATTAGGTAGAGATAACCAATTGCGATGTAGAATTCAGTGAGGTTTCAGCAAAATACGAGAATTATTTTAATCCCCTGTTGAATTAACGGTAAATACCCATCAGTATTCAGGTCTGTATTAATCAGATTGACTTCTAAAATAGAATTGGACAGAGTGTCTCCCTTAGATAGTAACTAATTGAGATGCACTAGCCCAATACCTAGCAGTCCATCTCAATACAGACTAAATGGATTGAAGTCTACTCAAAGACTATTTACAAGGTTTAGTTTGACTTCCAACGTCCTATTGCTATAGCCCAATGCCTTTTGATGTTTCAAATTCATGGCTTCCATTAAAGCAATGTAACAAACATCAGCTACATATCCAATGGGCAATATTTTTTCTATTCATGGGAGGTGGGCATCACTGACTAGACCGGCATTTACTGCCCATCCCTAAGTGCCCTTGCTCAGAGGGCATTTAAGAGTCAACCACATTGCTTTGGACCTGGAGTCATATATAGGCCAGACCAGGTAAGGACAGCAGATTTCCTTCCCTAAAGGACATTAGTGAACCAGATGGGTTTTTACAACAATCGACACAGTCCTCATTAGACTTTTAATTCCAGATTTTTTTATTGATTTCAAACTCTGCCATGGCAGGATTTGAACACAGGTCCCCAGAGCATTACCCTGGGTCTCTGGATTACTCATGCAGTGTCAATACCACTATGCCATTGCCTCCTCCAGGAGGCTTCTCCCCCAAGAAGACTTGGGAATTTGTAAACAGCAAGTCACAATAGTTCAATTGAATTTGTGAAGGAAATTGTTAAGTGGACGTTCAAGTGCAAGGGAAGAACATTGAGTTCATGGTTACTCATTTAAAACCTGGACAGAGGAATAATAGCCTTGAGACTAGGCAGAAAACCACCACTCTTCATCGAAATAGTGGGCATGGGTTCCTTGATATTCACCTGAGAGGGCAGACTGGGCCTCAGTTTTACATTTCTTCTGAAAGACAGAACCTTCGACAGTGACAGCACTCTCTCACTACTTGCAATAGATTATCTACTCAAGTCCCTGGAGTAGGGAGTCGAACCTTTGACCTTCTGACTCAAGTGCGACAACCTGAAACCTAGAACCAGCAATAAAATACCAGGACAGTGAATCAAAACACTGGTTATGTACGCGGATGTACACATCTGGTGCAGAAGGTAATGATGAGCCTGAAATGGAGTGATGCATTTCACAAGCCATTATCCTGAAAGTCATGGTCAGAATTCATTCTGTGAGTTCCCCTATTACATACCCACTGGCACCCTTTGCAGAGTTTATTGCTGGCTACGTCATGTCTGCCTCATCTCCTTGACCTGCGATCCTCGAGGGAAATTATCCACGGCTTTGTTAATTGGCGATTCTCATCATGAGTGTGTGTTTCCCATTCTAATATTTGTCTTACCTAGATAACAGGGAATGCAAATTTCATAATTTATTCTGAAAGTATCGATGTTCAGAGGTGTTTCCTTTGGTCAGATTTCGCACAGTTGGATGAACATTCTTATTCTAGATCTGAAGCTCAGACCTAGAATTTTTCTTCTAAATTTGATTTGCTGATGTATTTTCTCCCAGTTAATTTAAAAAATTTTGAAAACCCCCTTCCCAGAACAACCCCCCTTCATCACTCAACCACCTCCTGCCAACCCAGTATTTTTGTCTCCTCTGCTTCTTCCTAACCTCGGGAATTCCCTCCCTAAACCTCTCCACCTTTCCCCTCCTTTAAGGAGCTCGTTAAAACTGATCGTTTTGACCAAGCTTTTAATCACCTGTCCTAATATTTCCATATTCATAATCAGCTCAAATTTTGGCTGATTAGGTTCCTGTGAAACACCTAGGGACGTTTTGCGATGTTAAAGGTGCTATATAAATGCAAGTTGTTATTAATTCATGGGACAGAAATGTTTACAAAGCAAGAACAAGCTCTTCATCAGTTTGTTTTCCAGAGGAGATGGTGCTGTGTGCGTTCCTGAGCACTGCAGTGACATCTGCTGCTGAATTTCAGCAATGAACCAACTTCTGTCCAAAGGAGGATCTTAGTGTTAAAATGTCAGCATGCAGCTCCAGCAATTAATTAGAAAGTGTGGGGAGGGGTAAAAATGACTCCCATATTATACCACTCCAAGCCTGAATGTAACAGGGATTTCTGGGGGAATTTAGCAAGGGTGTGCTTTGCCAATACAGCAGGAGTCCCACCATGCACCCTTTCAAATTGTAGAGAGTTAGCCAGACAGGTTTTCGGAGTTTAAGTAAAGAGCAATATAAGTTTATTGACCCTACATTCTGAATTTTAAAAAAGGGCAAATCGCAACCACCATTCATACGTCTCACACACACACACACACACACATACACACATACACAGGCATACGCCGACACACACACACACACATACACACATACACAGGCATACGCCGACACACACACACACACATACACACATACACAGGCATACGCCGACACACACACACACACACACACACACACGCATATACAGGCATACGCCGACACACACACACACACACACACACACACATACACAGGCATACGCCGACACACACACACACACACACACACACATACACACATACACAGGCATACGCCGACACACACATACACACACACACATACACACATACACAGGCATACGCCGACACACACACACACACACACATATAAAAACAAACACAAACACATCCACACATACATTGCAAACACACACATACACACACACACACACACACACAGGTACCGATAATGGAATAAGAGGATAAGCTTAAAGATGTTTTACAGTTTGTGAAGAAGATCAAAAAAATAAATAGTTAACTGTCCTTTGGCTGGTCTCTATTCGGTGAATCCATGACACGATGGTTTTGTTCAGTTATCTTCCTGGATGTAGTTGTATGGAGCAAATTTCTACATTTCATTCCCAAAAGATCTCAGTTGGCAGTAGATTTCTCATCTCAGGATGGTTACTTTGCAAATCCAGGCAAAATGCTTTCACAAAAGAAAGAGAAGCAGCTTCTTTGCGGCTTTTCAATACAGCATTCTGATCTTTCCTTGAGGTCTCCCTGGCTTGGTAAAACAATTCTTAAAAGCCCTGCTGGCTGTATATTCCTGAGTAATTTGATTACCATGTCTGCTGTAGTCATTGTTTTGTAGAACAGGTAATTGCATTCTGGTATCTCATCTGTGAAACTTTTGAAGGCTTTCAATATGGTGTGAAAGCTAACAGGGGATGTGATCTTTTACACTCCTTAGGGAGCTTTGGATATCTGCTCCCTTTTCATCCTGCTTTGGTAGAATGAAAGTCGTATATTCTGGCTGGTTAGCAGTCCTCCATTGCTTTAATAGGATTACAGTTCTATTGTTTCTTTTTTAAATCCAGCCAGAAAAAGGAGAATTAGAAATTGTATTTTTTGTTTTAAAAAGCACGTCATTATCACAGAAGGCAGATGGAATGTTGGTCTTCATTGCAAAGGGATGGAGTATAAAAGTAGGGAAGCCTTGCTACAATTGTACAGAGCATTGGTGAGGCACACTGGGAGTACCACGTACATTTTTGGTCTCCTTACTTAAGAAAGGATGTACTTGCCTTTGTAAGCAGTTCAGAGGAGGTTCTCTAGACTGATTCCTGGGATGAAAGGGTTACAGAGGGACATATGAATTTGAAGCAGTAGGCCATTTGGCCCCTCAAAGCTCAAATAAGATCATGGCTGATCTGATTATTTTCCGCTACTCCCTATACCCTTTGACCCCCTTGTCAGACAAGAATCTATCTAACTCAGCCTTAAAAGTATTTAATGACCCTCCCTCCACTGCTCTCTGGGGAAGAGAATTCCACAGACAAACAACCCTCTGGGAGAAAAAAATTCTCCTAATCTCTGTCTTAAATAGGGGACCCCTTATTTTTAAACTGTGTTCCCTAGTTCTAGCCTCTCTCATAAGGAGAACAATTCTTGTTGTCTTATGAAGAAATGTTGAGCAGGGCCTATGCTCATTGGAGTTTAAAAGAATGAGAGATGATCTTATTGAAACATGTAAGATTCTGAGGGGACTCAACAGCTAGATGCTGGGAAGATGTTTCCTCCCAGGGGGGAACCTAGAACTAGGGGGCACAGTTTAAAGGTAAGGGGTCTCCCACTTAAGGTGGGGATTAGGAGAATTTGTTTTCTCTGAAGGTGATTAGTCTTTGGAACTCTCTTCCCCAGCGGGCAGTGGAGGCTGGGCCATTGAATATATTCAAGGCTGAGATAGATAGGTGTTTGATCGACAAGGGAGTCAAGGGTGATGGAGGTCAGACAGGAAAGTGGAGTTAAGGCCACAGTCAGATCAGACATGATCTTACTGAATGATGGAGCAGGCTAGATGGGCTGAATGGCCTACTCCCACTCCCATTTCTTATGATCTTTCAGTTGGGAGAGCCCCTCACCACTTCCATGTGGAAGCCTGATGTCTGAATACAGCACTGACTTGGGAGGGATGGTGTTGGGTATGTCCACAAAGGGAGCATTCCTCCAGAACTCCCGCTTCTGATTGCTGGAGGATATGGGTGTTGGGATGCCAACAGCTCTGATGCAGATGTGGCCTGAGTCCCAATTCCCTTTGTGTCTGTAAATTGCATTGAGATGCGCTGCAGCTCAGTGGAAGGGATTTGGGGCAGATTACGACCAGGAATGAAAATTGAGTGGTTTCAGCAGCACGTGCCCAGATATTATTGGTTGAGCAACATCTTGAAAATCTACCTCATGCGCAGGTATTTTCTTTTTGCTGAACACGGTGTCAATTGATGCCACGCAGTCGCTCGTAGCTCAGATGGTAGCTCTCTTATGTCTGACTCAGAGATTTGTGGGTTTAAGCCCCCATTCTAGAGACTTGAACATAAAATCCAAGATGACACTCCCAGTGCAGTACCAGGGGAGTGCTGCACTGTCGGAGGTACTGCCTCTTGGGATGTGATGTTAGACCCAGGCCCCGTCTGCCCAAGACCCATGGCCACCATTTCCGAGAAGGGCAGGGGAGTACTCCCTGGAGCCCTGGCCAATAATTATCCCTCAATCAACATCACAAAAACAGATGATCTGGTCATTATCACATTGCTGTTTGTGGGAGCTTGCTGTATGCAACTTGGCTGCTGTGTTTCCTACATTACAACAGTGACTACACTTCAAAAGTACTTTATTGGCTGAAAAGATATCCTGAGGTTGTGGAAGCTGCTACTCTGAGGGCTGAAGTTCCTTCCTCAGGTTTCCTCAAATCAAAACTCAGCTTGTTTCAGGTCTTGCTGTTTGACCGTGTGCTATTCTGAATACCTCCTGTATAATTGAAAGTGTGAGCCAGCAACATTTACAGAGGATGTAATGCATCAGTCAATCAACATGTTGATCCCATCAATAAGAGCTAAGGTTAAAAATCGAATTAATGTGACTCCTGCACAGACTCAATTGTAATTAAGTGGTTGCCTACGATTTCATCTGGTTTTCACATTCGTATGTCTAATGACGGGGGGGTGAGGAATGTGACACTGGGGCCTGGTAGCCAGCCTCTCATTCTCCTGATTGGCTGAAGCATCAGCTTCGGAGTCCAATGAGCTGTAAACTCTGTGGCCTCGCCTCCCCCTCCCTGTCTCTGAAACCTCCTCCATCCAACAACCCTCTGGGATCACTGCACTCCTCCAACTCCAGCCTCTTGTGAATCCTCAATTATAATCACTCCACCACTAGTGGCTGCACCTTTAGCTGCCATTCCCTCACACCCCCCTCCCCCCTCAAACCTTTCTCTCCTCCTTTTAAGATGCTCCTTAAAGCTCATAAATCTTTTGGCCACCTGTCCTATATCCATATGTGGCTCGGTGTCAAAATTTGTTTCATAATCTTACCTGTGAACTGGGGGGTGCCCATGAATCGGGGTTGCCCAGGTATTGGGGGTGCCCAGGTATCAAGAGGCAGTGAAATAAAAGCAAAATACTGCAGATGCCAGAGGTCTGAAATAAAAACAGAAAGCGTTGGAAAAACTCAGCAGGTCTGGCAGCAACTGTGGGCCCTGAAAATATTCCAGCAATATGTGCTCCAGAACTTGCCATGCTCCTAGCCAAGCTGTTCCAGTACAGCTACAACACTGGCATCTACCCAACTATGTGGAAAATTGCCCAGGTATGTCCTGTACACAAAAAGCAGGACAAATCCAACCCGGCCAATTACCGCCCCATCAGTCTACTCTCCATCATTAGTAAAGTAATGGAAAGGGTCATCAACAGTGCTATCGAGCGGCACTTGCTTAGCGATGACTTGCTCACTGATGCTCAGTTTGTGTTCCGCCAGGGCCACTCAGCTCCTAATCTCATTAGAGCCTTGGTTCAAACATGGATGAAATAGCTGAACTCCCGAGGTGAGGTGAGAGCGACTGCCCTTGACATCAAGGCAGCATTTGACAGAGTGTGGCATCAAGGAGCCCTAACAAAACTGGAGTCAGTAGGAATCGGGGGAAAAATCTCCACAGGTTGGAGTCATGCCTAACACAAAGGAAGATGGTTGAGGTAGTTGGAGGTCAGTCATCTCAGCTCCAGGACATCACTGCAGGAGTTCCTTAGGGTAGTGTCCTTGACCCCAACCATCTCCAGCTGCTTCCTCAATGACATTCCCTCCTTCATAAGGTCAGAAGTGGGGATGTTCGCTGATGATTGCAATGGCGGAGCAGGTGCGAAGGGCCGAATGGCCTCCTCCTGCCCTTGTCTGCTATGTTTTCTGTTTTCTTCTTAATCACATTTTTCACATAAGCAGGAAAATGAATTGTGGACCTCAGCAGTGGAATGAAGCTCCAAGCAAACTCGCTATCCTAATCCAGTTTCAAAGAGGATTCAGTGTAAATCCCCTTCATTGTATAACCTGAACTGACTGACATGTCTGGGCTAAATGCTACTTTAAACACAGTGCACTTCTCTGACAAAAGAGCGCAAAGGTTCTGTTTTGAAAATTCAGACTCCGGTTGTCCAGATGAGACTTCAGCAGTGTAAAGTATTAAAGCTATAATTAGGCATATGATGTCTGAGCAGCATCTAATATTCCACTGGATGGTTGGAAGCGGATTTACATTATTCATTTCCTCGTCTCCCTAATACTTCTCAGGTTTTTAAGTGCTGCAGACAGGATTAAGTGTCGGGAGGGCAGATAGCAAATAGCAGGGTAGCGATCATTCACTGTGGAATCAGAGATTGTGTGTTCACTCCACAAATGGGCACTTCTTTAAATAATTTAAGAACAAGGGCAGGGAGAGCAGGACACACTAAGAAACAGGAAAAATAAGGAGTGAAATAGGAACAGGAGGCAGCAGTTCAGCCCTTCAAGCCTGTTCTGCCCATCTGCAGTGGCTCGAGAAGACAGCTCACCACCACCTTCTCAAGGGCAATTAGGGATGGGCAATAAATGCTGGGCCCAGCCAGCGATACCCACATCCTGTGAAATGAATTTAAAAGATTAAGAGGTTGATTTGCACCTTAAACCCAACCACCCATGTTGGTTCTGTAATCTTTAATTATGAAAATCTTCTAATCTCAGTTTTGCAATTAATCCCCAGCCTGAACAGTTCTTTTTAGGCCAAATGTCTTAACTCTGTGTCCTCTGGTTATAAACACTCCCCCCACCACCCACAAGTGGAAACAGTTTTTTAGCTGTGGTTTATTCTGCAGCGCTCATTTCTTAGTTAGAAGGTTGTGGGTTCAAGCCCCGCTCTAGAGACTTGGGGCAGAGTTTTGAGGTTGGTGGGTGGGCATGGTCAGCATGCCCGAGAGTGGCCGGGAATCAACCCGCCACGCGCCATCTTAAGGCCAATTAAGGCCCGCCTAGCGTGAAACACGGCTCCTCACCAGTTGGGGGAGGGGCAATCGGGGGCAGGTGCCTGTCGGAGGCAGGGTGGGTTTAAAATAGCCTCCGGGGGTGTTCCAGCCATGGAAGAATGTCTCCTCTGCGTCTTCAACATTCAAGTGATGGAGTCGAGTGAGGCTGGAGGGAGGGCAGACTGGGTGAGCATTCGGCCCCCCACCCCCACCCCCCCCCCAGCTTTCCACATGAGAACCTCGCAGTCCTCTTGGAGGAGATAGCTGTGCTCAGGAAGGGTGAGTACCGAGTCGGCATTGGTCAGTGTGCAGAAGTGTTAAGGTGTGGCTGTTGCCCCATGGATCTCAGGGACGATAGAGCCTGAGTGCCAACTGCCAGTGACCCTGGAGCTGGCCCAGGGGGTGAGCCCTGGCTGCTTGGACTGGGTGCCTTGTGACTCGGATGTGCCCTGTGAGGTGTACCTTAGCTGGGGTCGGCCAGGCTGCGATGGTGCTGCAGGTAGAGAATGGATTAATCAATGCTCCTCTGTCCTTTCAGGAGAAGACAAGCCATGACCAACTGGACAGGTCACATATAGGCCGAGAAGGCAGATGATGAGTCCCTGGAGTTGTCCATTAGGCGGCAGATGCTGAATGTCCAGTGGGAGGATCTGGCGGAGACCCATGAAGGTCCTCGTGCCATGGTCTCTGTTGTGAAGGAGTCCATGTGGAGCATGAGCACTGCGTTGACCCTCATGGCTGAGAGCACTGCCCCCATCGAGAGAGTGGCGATTCATGGAGAGGCAGCTCCAGGGACAGAATGAGGAGTTCCTGGGGTTGCGCTCGGACCTGCAAGCCCTCACACAGGCAATGACCTCAGGTAGTCAGTGCCAGTGTGGGAGATGGATGAGGCACCCAGTATCCCAGCTCGATGCCCGTCCATCAGTGGTGAGCAGGTAGGCCCAGAGTGACCTTTTGTTGGTGAATGAGATGCTTGTCATCTCTGTGGGCTCGTCTCAGGACACTCTGGATGACGGCAGCAGCTCCTCCATCCCTCTGCCAGTGACCGTGGCACCTGATGAGGCTGCGGTGATTGGGGAGATGCCAGTCGTGGCACTGGCTGCTCCCTCTTGGGCGGGGACAGCACAGGCTCCACTGGCCAGAGGACGACAACCAAGGTCATCAAGGCCAACAAGACAGCAGCTGCCTCCAATACCACTGGCAGCGAGGGGGAAACACCAAGATGTAGAATTTGGAAACGTAAGTTAAAGGCACCATGAGCACAAGAGGGACAGTTCATGGGCGATTATCTGCCCACTTATGTTTGGTTCACGTGCCTGCTGGTGTGGACATCACCTCAGTAATGGTAATGTCATTATGCTTTCAATGTGACAATAACACTGAATATGCTTTGGTTCTGATGGCCTGAGTAAGCTTTACCTTTTTTCTTTCTGGTGCAGGAGACACCAGTCTGTAATGCTGGACACAAGTGGCTGGAGGCTTTTTTGCACAAGCATTGAGTGGACTTTGGCTGCAAATAACAGGGGCATTTCAGACACCCGGGGCGGAGGTGGCAGCCCTGGTGTGAGGTGGAAGCTGATCTCTGGCAACCTAGCTGAAGGAGCATTAGATCTAGGTGCCCCTGGTGCTCCTGGAGGTTACTGAGGTCTGCATCCATACCCTCACCGTGCTCACCTTCTGACTCACCACTGGGTTCATCATCTGTGGCCTGTGCAGCTGCATCAAGATCTTCTTCCTCCAGTGGGTTCCCCTTTGCCAGTGCCAGATTGTGGAGAGTGCAACGTGTAACTACTGTCAGTGACACCCACTCTGGGGGTATTGGAGTGCTCCCCCTGAACTGTCCAGGCATCGGAAATGCATCCTGAGAAAACCTATGGTCCTGCCTATCACCGCCCTTGTGGAGGTGTGACTCCTATTATAACGCTGCTCTGAATCTGTTCTTGGATAGCAGAGAGGCATCATAAGCCACCTTATCAACAGATAGCCCTTGTCAACCAGCGGCCATCCATCCAGCTGGGCTGGAGCACTGAAGAGCCCCAGCACCAGGGTATCTTGCACAGACTTGTAGAATCAACATCCTGTGATCACACACTATCTGCACGTTCATGGAGTGGAAGCCCTTCCTGTTGACGAAGGCACCCAACTGACCCGCTGGCGCCTTGATAGCCACAAGTGTGCAGTCGATGGCACCCTGGACGCAGGGGAAGCCAGCAATCACTGCAAAGCCTCTGGCTCACTCAGCCTGACTGACCTCGTCTGAATGGTAAAGAATAAAGAACCCACCTGAACAGAGCTTCTGTTGCCGGCTTGACCCAACTGTGAACAGCTGATTGGGACACTCCACACAGATCCCCCACTGACCCCTGGATAGAGCCAGAGGTATAGAAGTTGAGGGTCACTGTGACCTTCAGAGCCACTGGCAGGGGATGTCCACCCAGACAGTCGCAGCTGATCTCAGGGCCAATCATCTGACAGATGGAGATCACAGTCTCCGTGGAGAGGCGGAGCCTCCTTTGGCATTGCACCTCGGACATATCGAGGTAGCTGCATTGCCAACTATAAACCCTGGCAGCAGGACAGTGGCATCCATCTTCTGCAGCCCCTTCTGCTTTGGACTACCTGCTGGCCCTGTGCCCCTTGTGCCTGCGTCTCTCCTCCCACAGGTCCCTCCCCTGGAAGCTGCGTAGGGACACCCGGCCTCCTCTCCCTTCTGCCCCTCTCTTCCTCCTCAGAGGAGGTGCCTCCAGCAGAGACCACAATCCCCATTCCCAGGGTAAGGGAAGGCTGTCCGGTGCCTGGAAGAGTCCACACAGTCCGAATCCTCTGGGAGCAGATATGAAGGAGGATTGAAATGAATCCTGGAAATGCTAAGAATGAAGCCCATAACAGAGGTTAAGATGCCAAATACCAATATGCAGCAAACTCTCTCCTAAACTCCTCACTCCTCACACTGGCAATACTCCTGACCCTTTTTATCCAGCCCTTGGATGAGGTTTTTGAAATTGTCGGCTGCCCCACCTGCCTGTTTTGCTTGTGCAACGAACGCAAAATCACAGGTAAAATCCAGCTTTAACGGCCTTGTGAATGGCCTTAACTGGCCTCGTAACTGTGGTGGGAGCAGCTCTGGCTCCCACTCATGCCCGTCGAGTGAAATATCTGTCGGGACGCTCACCCAGCATCACCGCGGGCTATTTTACTCTCGAGCGTACCGGGCCTGCAGGCTGAGCACAAAAACTCTGGCCTTGAGCACCACAGCCAGGCTGATAACCCCAGTGCAGTACGGAGGGAGTGCAGCACTGTCAGAGGTGCCGCCTTTTAGATGGGTGGTTAAGCCTAGGCTTCATCTGCCCTCTCGCCAGGCGTAAGAGAGCTCATAGCACGATTTTGAAGAAGAGGTGGGGAGTTCTCCCCAGTATCTATCCCTCAACCAACATCACTAAAACAGAAAATGCCAGAAAAACTCAGCAGGTCTGACAGCATCTGTGGAGAGAGAAACAGAGTTAACGTTTTGAGTCCGTATGACCCTTTGTCAGAGCCTGATCATTAAAATAGATTATTTGGCCAGTATCACATTGCTGTTTGTGGGATCTTGCTGTGTGCAGGTTGACTGCCATGTTTCCTACATTCCAATAGCCACTGCTTTCAAAAAGTGCTCCCTTGGCTGTAATTTCTGGGATATCATGAGCAGGTGGAATGTGGGATAGAAATGCAAACTCTTTCTTTCTCGTTTCATCGTTGTCTAATTTCACCCCATAAAAATAGTGGCTGTGAAACTGGCACCTGCTTCTCCCCTTCGCCCAGAGGGGGAACAAATGAGATTTTGATGGATTTTCGTCATTTGTCAAGCTAACATCCGAACTCCAGCGCTGATCGCAAACTAATGTTGCTGTTTGAACTTGCTAATGGTTCAGTCCTATATTAGCAGGCAGAAGTTGTTTTACACCACGCTGGTCTCTCAACTCCATTATGCAATCCCTCCTCATCTTCTCCCTCTTGCCTCCCGTTTGTCCACTGTCCCCACTCTCGCCCTCTGCGTCAGTATAGAGGCCCTTTTAAATAAACATCCGCAAGTGTTGCAGGCTCTGGCGTTCTTTGAGATGGAGTTGGCCCTTGTGAAGTTTGAGAGAGAGAGAGAGAATGTCCAATATTTTTAAACTTAATGCTAATGGATGGATCCTTCATGAGGGACTAAGAATAAGTCAACAGTGACCACACTTGAAAAAGTGCAAAAGCACTTCATTGCCTGTAAAGTGCAGCCAGGTGTCCTGGGGCAATGAAAGGTGCTAAAGTCAAAGGTTTGGAAGGAAGAGGTGCATTCCTATCCAGCTTTTCACAACCAATGAACATCATTAAGCACTTTGCAGCCAATGAGGCGCTGTCGCATTGCAGGGAATGCAGCAGCCAATTTTGTGCACAGCAAGATCCCACGAACAAGCAACGTGATCATGTTCAGATTGACTGTTTTTGTGATGTTAATTGGGGGATAATCCAGGACACCAGGGAGAACTCCCTTCTCTTATTCGAAATAATGGCCATGGATCTTTTACATCCACTCGAGCAGGTAGATGGGATCACTATTTAGCATCTCATCTGAAACCTCACACCTCCGACAGTACAGTGCATGTTCAGTACTGCACTTGATATTTGTGCAGAAGCCTTGGAGTGGAATTTGAACTCAGAACTCACAGGTGTGAGTGCTACCAATGGAGTCATGGCTGACTGGGGTTTGGGATTAAACCTTAGGCCTTTCTGGACCATGACCCAGTCAGTATCACACTTGTGGTAATTATGGTTCTATTTGATGTGTAGTATACCTTTAAGAAGAATATAAAAACAAAAAAACTGCGGATGCTGGAAATCCAAAACAAAAACAGAATTACCTGGAAAAACTCAGCAGTTCTGTCGAAGGGTCATGAGGACTCGAAACGTCAACTCTTTTCTTCTCCGCCGATGCTGCCAGACCTGCTGAGTTTTTCCAGGTAATTCTGTTTTTCCTTTAAGAAGAATGCTTGTTAAGGAAGATCACATGATTTTTAGTACCCAATGAGAGAGTTGCACAGGTATTACTTACTAAATCTACACCCAAATCACCTTTTTAATTTGTCTTTTGTTTCAAAATATCCCGGACCTGAGCCCCCACAATCTGTCACGATTCACTGGGGATGGTGCGCTGTAATATCGAGCCCCACTGCTCCCTGAGCCCCAACAAATGTGAAAAAGTTTGATCGACCCATCTAACTGTTTAATTTAAATTAACAGAATATGAACACCAGGTTTGTAAACTTAATAAGTAAATAACTTAGTTTATTGAACAAATTGCCTTTAACCAGTGGCAAAAGAAATATGAACTGCTAATTTCTAACTCTATAACCTAAATTCTACCCCCTCGTAAACCCCTATAGACACACGTACAAGGCACATAAGACACACAAAAACATGGATTTTAAGGGTGGGTTAAAACAGTTCAATAGCACCAGTTCAGGAGTACAGGATTCGATGGGTTGATTTTGATCGATTTCAGTTCTTTGTTGATGACACATGGTGATCTTCCCAGCAATTTCAGTCTTTACTTCCCTGGATGAGCACTTGCTTTTCAATGTCTCTAACAATGATTTTCCTCTTTGCCTCTTGACAGGGGTTTTCAGAGAGAGCAGGTTATAGAGGTATGAGGAGAAAAACCACTTATCTAGTATTGTAGAATTACTGGAATCTTACACGCACAGGAGAGAGGGATATTAGGTATTTTTCCATTCAGGCTAGGAACCATTCTGCTGCACAGATCTCACACAAACCCTGATCACCTGGTCAGGAGCCAATTAAAACATTATTGCCAGGCAGTTCCCCATTAGACCAGACTCCTCCTTCACACTATCCTGTCTTTCATGGCACCCTCTGTTCCAGGACAGCAACATTGGCAAGAACCTGAAAAAGCATGAAACCTCATCCACGGACGGGATGAGGTTTCAAGACTGAATTAAAAATTTAAGATTCATTTTTATTTAAAGTTATGTCCATGTCCCAACTCATGTGACATTGTCACCCGGTGGGTGGGGGGGACATGGATGGTAAATGAAATTTTCGAAAGAATAACTTTTTCACTTTGGGAATCGATATCCCTGAGGCAGCACTGAGTCTCAGGGGGTATCGGAGCCCCCCTTCAAGCACGTGTGCAAAGGAGCCCACTTCCATACTTGCCATTCACCCCCCCACCCCACCCCACCCGCACAGGGAGCACACAGCAGACATCTCGTGCAGACATCACATGTTAGGGAAACACCAGGTTTATACTGTCAAAAAAAGATGGCAATGGAAACTGCTAAAGTTTCCTTAGCAAGTGGAGGAGGTGTCCCTGACGATTTTACAAGGGATCCCAAAAGCCAGGTTAATCGAACTGGCAAGTAAATTAAGAGTAGGTTTGCCTGTCTAAGCTAGGAAGGCAGACATAGTTGAAGAGATAGCACAGCATTTGAAATTGGAAGGAATACCCAAGGGGCTGAGTTCTCCAAGGGCTGGCTCATTGGAATGGGCTCAAATTCAGTTGCAACTGAAAAAGATTGAATTGGAGGAAAAGGAAAAAAGAATTGGAAATGAGGAACTGGAACTAGAGGCAGCAGAAAAAGAGACAGAGAATTCCAGTTTAGAATGCTGGAAGTTAAAAAAGCGACACCAGGAGGTGAGGCAGGGCTTATTCCCAGATCAGAACCCAGTGGGGAGATGTTTAATTTTGTACAAGCTCTTCCAAAGTTTGAGGAAAGGGATGTTGAAGCATTCTTTATTTCATTTGAGAAGATAGCTAAATGGATGAACCGGCCAAAGGAAATCTGGACATTGCTCATGCAGAGCTAACTGACAGGTAGAGTACAGGAAATTTATGCTTCACTGTCAGAGGAGGTTTCTAAGGATTATGATGTGGTGAAAAAGGCCATTTTGAGTGCAAATGAGTTGGTCCCTGAAATATACAGACAAAAGTTTTGAAATTTAAGGAAACGGCCTGGGCAAACTTACATTGAATTTGAAAGGGTTAAGCAAAGTAGTTTTGATAGGTGGAAATGAGCATTTAGAGTTGAAACTACCTATGAAGTTCTCAGAGAGACCATTTTCTTGGAAGAATTTAAAAACTCCCTACCTTCTGTAATAAGAACCCATGTTGAAGACAAAAGGGTTGCAACTGCTAGACAGGCAGCAGTAATGGCTGATGATTATGAGCTGATCCATAAAACTAAACCTTTTTTCCATCACCCCCATAAATTTGAAAAGGATAGAAAGTGGGAGAGTAAAAGGAAGGCAAGGAACCAGGGTAAAGAATGGATAGCTGGGAATACCTTGAGACCTCCTCCCCAGATTAGGAAGGAAGGTACTGAGGGTGGAGGTGAAACTCGAAAGCCTAAGTATTTCCATTATAATAAATTGGACACATTCATTCAGAATGCTGGAAGTTGCGAAGGAAGCTCATGGGACTTAAGAGCGAGTCCAAAAAGGGAACTCAGAAAGAAAATGCCATGGGTCAAATTGTAGCTTTAACTACAAATAAGGGACTGGAGGTAACCACTGCTGTGAATGCAGGTGAAGTGAATAAAGTAGATGAGAGATATAAAGGGTTTTTGTTTAAAGGAAAGATAACCCCCTTTTCATCAAATGATGCAGCTAAACCCATAACTATATTAAGGGGCACAGGAGTTACTCAAACTCTTTTGTTGGAGAAGGACCTAGTTTTCCCTCCAGCGAGTTCAATGAAAGCTAAAGTATTGGTATACAGGATAAGTGCAGAATATGCCCCGGTTCCATTGTACAAATTGCAATTGGAGTGTGATTTGTTATCTTGGTCGGTGGTTGTAGGAGTGGTTAAGAAATTACTCGTGGACAGAGTTGATTTACTCCTGGGGAATGATTTGGCTGGAGTGAAGGTTATAGCTTCACCCACAATTACAGAAAGTCCAAGCGAGCCCAAAGAGATGGAACAGTTACAAGAACCAGTTCCTGGTATTTTTCACTCGTGGGTGGTGACCAGAGCAATGGCTAAACAAAGTCCATCACCAGAGGTCAAAGTAATATCACAAGCAGATGTTAGAGTAGCCAAAACATTTTTTAAGGATGAGGATGATTCAAAGGAAGTGTTTGGCATGTCTTTATTAATTGAGGCTCAGAAAGCAGATCCGGAGTTAAACAAGTTAGCACAGTCAGCTCACACTGAAACTGAGGTGGACAGAGTTCCGGAGTGCTATTAAATTAAAAACGGAGTTCTGATGAGGAAGTGGAGACACCCTCACAGATCTGCGGATAAGGAATGGATGGTTGTTCGCCAGATAGTGGTACTGCCCAAATATCGTAAGGGGATATTGTGAGTAGCACATGAAATCCCTGTGGCAGGAGATGTAGGAATATGGAAAACCCAAGCATCGATAAACAGGCAATTTACCTGGCCAAGGCTTCAAAAATGTGTCATACATGTCAGGTAGTAGGTAAACCTCAACATGTAATCAAACCAGTACCTTTAATACCCATAACAGTTTTTGAATAACCATTCAGTCAGGTATTATTGTGTGGGACCATTACCCAAAACAAAAGCAGAACATCAGTATACCCTTACAATCATGGATATAACAACCCGATTTCCAGAAGCTATTCCTTTAAGGACAGTTATAGCTAAGGTGGTAGTGGAAAAGTTAACTGTTTTTCACTCGTTATGACTACCAATTGAAATACAATCTGACCAAGGTTCTAACTTCATGTCTAAAATTTTCCAGCACAATAGCTGTACCGCTTACCAATTTGTTAAGAAAACAGGCAAAATTGGTAGCCTTTGAAAAGCTGAAGGCAGTCTTAATAAATGAACCAGTGTTGGCTGCCCAAATTAACCAAACCTTTTAAAATGGCAATTGATGCGAGTGATTTGGGGGTAGGTGCAGTCCTATTACAAGGTGATCAATTAGGGATAGAGAGCCGGTGGGGTACTTTTCCAAGAAACTGAATCAATACCAGAGGAAGTGCTCTACAGTAAAAATAGAAACTCTAGCATTGTTATTGTCTCTTCAACACTTTGAAGTTTATGTCCGACACGATAACAAAGAAACACTAATCTACACTGATCATAATCCGCTGGCGTTCATTGAAAAGTTTCAAACTTGAAATGTGAGACTGTTTAGATGGAGTCTATCGTTTCAACCATTCAATGTAAAGATTGTTCACATTGCTGGCAAAGATAATGTGATCACGGATGCATTGTCATGGGCAGAAAATGCTGAAATAAGTTAAAGGGGTAAGAAATGTTGAAGATTGTATAAGGGGGAAGAAGGCTGAATCGAAGTAAATCTCGTGTTTTGCTGTCCATGTGTCACATACCTTGTGAGGAAACGCCTTGTGGCGTTTCATCTCTTTTAAGGATGGAGGCATGTAAATAACGTATCTTTTTATTTCTGTCGGACTGTGGATTAAAATTACAATGGCTGCAGTTTGAAGGGCATGTCTACTGGAACAGCATGAGGGATATATATCATGTTGCTTTCCTGAAACAGAGGGTGCCATGAAAGACAGGATGGTGCCGAGGAGGAGCCTGGTCTAATGAGGAATTGCCTGGCAACGTTTTAATTGGCTCCTGACCAGGTGGCCAGGGTTTGTGTGAGAGTAGTGCAGCAGAATCGCTCCTAGCCTGAAAGGAAAAGGTCTAAAAACTCTGTCTCCTGTGTGTGTAAGATTCCAGTAATCCTACAATAGTAGCTAGCTGGCTTTTTCTCTTCACATCCCTCTAACTTGCTCTCTTTCTGAAAAGCCCTGACAAGAGGCAAAAGGGAAAATCACTGTTAGAGACGTTGAAAGGCAAGTGTTCAACCGGGGAGCTAAAGACTGAAAATGCTGGAAGACCATCTCGTGTCATCAGCAAAGAACTGAAAAGAAGACATCAACCAAAATCAACCCATCGAATCCTGTACTCTGGAATTGGTGCTATTGAACTGTTTTATCCGACCCTTAAAATCCATGTTTTGTGTGTCTTATATGTGAGTGTATAGAGATTTAAGAAAAGGGCTAGAGTTTAGGTTATAGAGTTAGAAATTAGGTTCATATTTCTTTCTTTTGTCTCTGGTTAAAGGCAATTTGTTTAATAAACAGTTAGTTACTTATTAAGTTTGCAAACCTGCTGCTCGTATTCTGTTAACCTAAACTAAACAATTAGGAGGGTTGATCAAACTTTCTCACATTTGTTGCAGCTCGGGGAGCAGTGGGACTTGATGTTGTAATGCACCATCCTCAATGAGTCATGACAGTAGAGTAACTGTCCATTATGGAAGTCAATCAGTAAAGCTACCAGTGTTGGTATTGACAGGCAGAGGACCAAGCCTCCTAGCACGAAATTGGCTAAGCAAGACAAACCTTGATTGGCCACTGAGGTTCCAAAAGGAAGCTGGAAGCGTTCCTGTTTTGAAAAAGGAGTGTCTAAGGACTCAACAACCTGGAGAACTACAGGCTGTCTTAAGCCAAAACCTGAAAGAACAGCAGAAGGAACTCGAAGAGACCCTCCTTGATGACAGAGTTCAAGGTGAGCTGAGCAACATTCACAGGGAAAAAGGAAACTGGCTGAAAGACCTTCACACATGACAAGATTCCCTCAGGTCTGAGTTTGTACCTCTGGGAAATTATGAAGAGAAACAGAAAGAATTCAGTACCTCTCTGAACAAGCTGAAGGATGAGTTGGCAAAGAAGACACAACAATGTTCAATTTTCCAGGAGGCAGCAAATAAATACAAAAAAGAGACAGAAAAGCTGGAGAATCAGCGAAATGAAGCCAAAGAGGCTTTGGAAGCAAAAGTCGCAGAATTTTCCAAGAAGCAGACAAATAATGAAAGTTTGGGAGACTCAACCTCTGAGCTCAGACAAGTTAAGCTTATATCTGAGAGAAGCCTGGCCAATAGTGAAGTCAAAAAAGACAGCCAAGATTAAAGTCAATGCTAGAAAAAAGGAGGCACATAGAAAGAAGACACAGCAACACAAATATGACTTTAATCCTGGCAGCATACGCGTATACTTTCATAAAAAGGCCTGGAAGTCAAACTGCAAACGCAGATGCCCTTAGTCGTTTGCCTTTTACAAGAAAATGATGAGGAAGTCCCAGTTCCACAGGGACTTGTTTCATTATTAAGTTTCTTAGATTCCTTGCAGTTATGTGCTCGACAGATCAGAGACTGGACAAGTCAGGACCCAGTCCTATCTCAAGTCCAAGAACAGGTGCTACATGGTTGGTTGCAGGAGCTGGTATCTGACAAAATGAAACTGTACTTCAACAGAAGACATGAAATCGAGGTGGACAAGATTATGAGGGGCATGGACAGGGTGGATAGGGAGCAGCTGTTCCCCATGGTTGAAAGTTTAGTCATGAGGGGGCATAAGTTCAAGGTGAGGGGCAGGAGGTTTAGGGGGGATGTGAGGAGAAACTTTTTTACCCAGAGGGTGGTGACGGTCTGGAATGCGCTGCCTGGGAAGGTGGTGGAGGCGGGTTGCCTCACATCCTTTATAAAGTACCTGGATGAGCACTTGGCACATCATAACATTCAAGGCTATGAGCCAAGTGCTAGTAAATGGGATTAGGTAGGTGGGTCAGGTGTTTCTCACGTGTCGGTGCAGACTCGATGGGCCGAAGGGCCTCTTCAGCATGTATGATTCTGTGATTCTGATTCTGCGAAATAACCAGGCAGGATGGCATCTTATTGTGGGGAGCACGAGTGATAGTTCCCCTCAGGGAAGGCAGCCACTGTTAACTGAACTACACAGCGCACATCCAGGAATGAAGACCATAGCTCGCTGCTACCTATGGTGGCCTGGGATGGATGGTGAAATAGAGAATTTAGTGAAGAATTATGTGTAATGTCAGCAACTGCAAAAGTTACCTTCAACAGGTCCATTACACCCTTGGGAGTGGTCAGGAAGACCATGAGTGCGGTTACTCATTGACTATGTGGGACCTTTCATGGGATCAGTGTTTCTGCTCATTGTAGATGCCCACTCGAAATGGAGGGACAGATATAAGGTGAAATCACCAATGTCAACTGCCACAATTGAGAAACTACGTTAAAGTTTTGCCATTCACGGACTACCAGAAGTAGTTGTTTCGGAAGCCAGGAAACTAGACACGACTGGCATAGTCGTGAGAGGAAATTTACCGTGGGAGAGCCGGTATATGTGGAGAACTTTGGAGAAGGACCAAATTGGTTACCGGGTGAAATAAGTTCGTTGACTGAACCTGTATCTTACCACGTGGAGGTTGAAAGCCGAGTCAAATAGAGACACGTGGATCATCTGGGGAATTGAGAAACAATGTACCAATAAATTATTCCACCAATGTTCAATTTTTAAGTAAAACGAAACACGATTCCGAAATCTCAACCTGTTGCATTTTTTTCAAAATTGCTGCAAACTCCAGCTGGAATGGGAATTGAGAGTTTTGTGTGTTAGAGCTCTGATTGAAGTTTAAATAGCAATTTATATTAAAATTGACTTTTTCCAATCTGAAAAGACAACATGGGGTCTGAGTGGCTTTTTAAAAAGTCAATTGGAAAAATATATAATTTATATAAGAGTTAATAAATGAATGATTTAACAATCACTTCAGTGACTGTGTTTGGTTTTATTAGTGATTGGGTGCAATCCTTTGGGAGCCTGTGTTTGTATTTGGCCCGGGCTTTCAAATCCCACCATCACCATTTGAGAATTTGGATTCAGTCTGAGAAGGAGGACTCTGGAAACAAGAGGATGGGGACACTAAAACTCACAATGTAACTGGCTCATTAATCTATGTTATTGAAGGAAGTCTGCTAACCTTCCCATTCTGGGCCTCCATGTGACTCCAATCCCATGACAATGTGGCCTCTGAAGTGGCCTGAATTAGCCAACCAGTTACATCAAACTGGCACCGACAACAATTGACATTTATACAATGCCTCGACGTTGCAAGATGTCCCCAGGCTCTTCACAGGAGAGTTTTAAAGCAACATTTCACACTGAGTCACAAAAAGAGATATAAGGGCAATTGACTAAAGGCTTGTCAAAGAGGTTGGTTTTAAGGAGCGTCTTAAAGGAAGCGGCAGAGGTGGAGAGGTTTAGGGAGGGAACCT